>NW_024868232.1:179633-199237 GCF_013358625.1 Macadamia integrifolia | reverse complement strand
TGGGGGTGGGGGTGGGGGAGATGAGCTTACATTAAACAGTAGGCCAAGGATTTCATTTTTCCAGAAAATGCAATTTCTGTATAGCCTAGTTTTATTTGTTGTAAAATGTTTCCTGCAAATATCATATTTTACGTAAAAAGATTCTTATTATTTTAATGTCATTTTACATTTTGCATCAAACAACAGCGGAAATCCTAATCCACAGGAAAATTTTCCTTTTCTGCCTTTTTTACATGGCAACAAACTGATTCATAGGAAAATAGTTTATAGAAATTTCGTTAAAAGCAAAATAAAATGAATGTAAATGAAAAAAGACAATTATTTTACTCAAATGGAGTACAAAAATTTGGAAAAGAACGATTGAGTTTTTAATTCCAAGTCATGAGATGACTACCCCCCCCCCAAAAAAAAAATTATATGGGGACATTCTTTTCCTCGATCAATGATGCCCCCACCGCCCCCAACAAAAAATAAAATAAATAAATAAACAATATTAAAGAAGAGCTCAAAGATAGTGGGAAAATGGCATAGAAATACAAATTTATAACTAGAAATTGATTGGAAAATTTTATGTTGAAGCAACAGAGCTTAATAGAATCCAAGTTTTACCCATAAAAAATGATTATCCTCCGGTCATAGGATCCAACAATGCCAGGCTCTGGGAAGGATAGTGTAATGGACTGCAGCTGGTATGAAGTATGAACCCAGCCGCACCCTACCTATCCAGGACAATTCTCCCCTTTTCCCCCAAGTATTTATGCAGTTCAAGCAATAAACAGTCTAGCAAGCTACTCAGCATCTTACCTTCTTCTCTTTCTTCCTTTCTCGTCGCTGGCGCTTCCTTTCCTCTTCTTCTTGCTGCTGTTTCAGGATCCTTTCATCTAGATCTGTAGACCAATAAGAAAGTCATCAATTCTCTCTCTATCATTTGGGTCACAATTCAACGAGAGGGCAGAGGCACTTTTAACCACTGGTTATTCTCAGAAGGGATTCACGCTCTCACGAGTCATATATGGGTGTTGAATGCATTCCAAGCCAAATTTATCAGCCAAGAGGAATTGAATCCCAGAACCAAGGTCTTATAAAGTTCAGAGGCAGGTCACAATAAGAGGACATTTATTTCTTTTCAAGTCCTACCTTGCTCAGTAAAGCTGCCGGCAACTTTGCGCTTCTTGAGAATTTCAAATCGACTTTGGACCTGCACCATTAAAAGCTTCAAATGTGATCTATGTAACATTGCAATCCTTATTACATGATGTATTTGTGATGCATGAAACAACCATGCCCAATGCACATCAACAGAATGAACAGTGAACACATCTTCAATCATTTTTGTCCATAATATCTCTTCATTGTTTACACTTCAAATGTTTCACATCAACCTTCTTTTCTGCCAAAATCCAAGCTCAAGTCAGGACCACCGAAAAAAGTCTACCAGTCTGATACATGTGGTACACCTGGAAGGGGAATAACCATGATATAAATCACATGGCTGATGATCCAGAAAGAGCCTAACAATTGGTTTCAAAGACCTCTTCAGCTATTTGACCCAAGATATCTATTTCATGTCACCAATCAATTTAAGACCTATATCATTATTTCAGACACAGCATATGCAAGGAAGAAGTTAAAATAAAAAAAAAAAAAAATTTGGGTGCTCCAGTCCTAACTAGAAAAAGACTACCCATACTTGCATATACCCAATGCTTGCATAATTTTATTAAATTCATGTCTTCAGGAAAATAGTGCAGTTCATGCACATTTTTAAATAACGTAAGCAAGTACCTGTTCAAGAGATGCTCGCTCTACCCGCATCGACATACCCAAAGCCCTTTGATCTAAAAACAGTATAATGAGAGGACAATCAAACATCACCATAAACATTTAAGCAGTTTCTGTTAAAGTACATGAAAACCCAAGCCAGGAAGAGAACTCACGCTTCTTTCCATTAATGTGGTCCAAGTAGTTTGCAGAATCCTTAACTACACATTCACAAACCGCACAATAGTATCCAGCCTGCAAAAAAAAAGTTAATTTCAGCACTAATAGCTGCAAAGAAACAGAGGATTTAGCTTAAAACACTGAACATATATGATTATATATCATTTTCTGTAAAAGGACAAGGAAACTGAGAGAGAGAGAGAGAGAGAGAGGGGAAATCAATGACAGAAAGACAAGACTAGAAAATAGACAAACCAAGAGGCTGCAAAACAAACAAAAGCAGAATTACAAGGGTAGTGATCACCCACGGTGAATTTCTGTTGCAGAGCTCCCACTAATTGGCAGGCTCACTTTCTAGACCAAACCGCCAATCTTAAAGACGAGTATTAGAGAAGAGAACCGTTTCAAGTAAATATATGGGCATAGTTAAAAAAATATGTATAATGGTGTGGTGACTAGTGTAAGAACTGTGGGGGGCAGGTAAGTGAAGTCTCAATTACAATCAGATTAAATCGAGATCAACTTTAAGTTCATATTTGTTTGTGCTAATCATAGATGAGTTGAATAGAGACATTCAAGATCAAATCCCTTGGTGTATGTTTTTTGCGGATGATATTGGATGAAACAAAAGCAAGGATAAATGCCAAGTTGGACTTATGGAGACAACCTTGGAATCAAAAGGTTATAAGATCAGCAGAACAAAAATAGAGTATATAGTGTGTAACTTTAGTAATAATAGGACTGAAAATGAGGTGGTGAAAATTGACAATAGGAAGTTACCGTAAAGTGAATTTTAGGTACCCAGGTTAATGATAAATAGATGCAGAAACAGGGGTCAAAATACCCTATTGGGTTTGCTTATGGGCCCACTCGGATACTTTACAACTCAAACAATCAACCCGATGGCAAATCTGTAATAATTAATAGAAGTCAATTAACAAAGAAACAAACCAGCAAGTGGAATAACACGTTTGATGAGGAAAGAGTATTCTTGGAATGGACAACAATTTAATGGCAAGACGTAAATAAGGAGGAGATAAGGATGGGAGGCTTAATAAAGGTAACATGAATTAAATTTAGAGGAAATTTCACTGCCCTCCCCTGACCTTTTCATATATTACACTCCCATCCCCTGTGAAGTTTAAAATTACAACCATGCCTTGTAGAGTTAACACTGGTAGAGTTACCTGTCAAATGTCATTTTTACCCCCATCCCCTTGTGTAAATAATATCCTCAATTCAAGAGGAACCCTGCATCTCAGCATTAGAAAGAAGGAGGTGGGGTTCTCGGAGCTCTCTCATCTCGGAATTACGAACCCGGAGCATTCTAGCAGCCTCGCATACAACAAGGGAGAGGTTGACATGGAGAGAGGTCGAAGACGAGAAGTACAGACAATCGTCAACGGCTTTTCAAAGGGGCTCAGGCGTTTTCTTCAAAGACAAAGATCTCAGCCTCGGAGAAGGCCCATCAAAACGAAACCTCACCGACGAGGGGAATTGCAACACCAACAACACCAGCTGTAAGAATTGCGGCAATAGCAACCATCTTAAGATCTAACGCCTATGAGTCGTTTCGGAAAACGTCGGATGTGGTGTCGCCACAAGTCATTGTAGCCATGGATTCCGAAACAAACTGTGATAGAGTTTCTTCAATCAAGAAGAAGAAACACTCAAACTTAATTTCATAATCCAAACTAATATAATAGCCTATTATATGAATCGATTTTCATCCCAATTGATAGATAGAAAAAAAGTGAAATCTACCACCAAATCGTTTGGAGTATAGGCTCGATGTCGTCCTTCGAATTTAGAATCCCCACCTCTTGAAAGAGACAAGAAGAGCATCGTTCAGTGTGAAAAAGAAAAATCTTGAAACCCTACCCTCGAAGAAGAATGTCATGGGTGACATTTAGGGGTGTTAATCAATCCAGGTGTTTCTAGGTATTGTAGAGAGACAAATCTCGGAAATAAAGAAGTGAATCGAGGAAGAATGAAGTTGCAGAATTGAATTGGTAGATGCAGAGAACAGAGATGAGGATTCGTGATTTGGAGATGAGAACTTTTCTTCAAGGGAAGAAGATGAAGCTAATGGGTGAGGGCAATGATGTAATCACCATTTGATTAGGGGTATTTTCGGTTTTAAATTGCAATTGTACATCATGCATCATCACTTAACAGTGGACCACTCACAACATTGGTACGATTGATAGAATCTACAACATCAGAGGGACACGGTTGTAATTTTAAACTTCACAGGGGATAGGAGTGTAATAAATGAAAAGATTTTCAACTTCTAAATGCTGGGATTTTTCTCAATTATGAAAATTTTATAAATCCTATAATGTTAAAACATTACTAAAAACCAAAAGTCCGGTAAAATAATCTTTTGTTTTGCTATCCCTAAAATTATTTTCATTCAGGCGATTTTAATAGCATTAGTGCACTTTAAAATTAAAATAAGTTTGATCGGAGCATAACTATGTCATTACAACTTAAATTTAAATAATCTTAGGCTTGTTGGAAATCTGGTTTTATGTTATACTTAATACAAAAGGTCTCATGTAAAAATAAAAATCATTTGACCAGTCAAACTTATTATATAACAAGAGCATTCTCTAAATGTTGATTCTTTATAACTTAATATTACTTAATGTTGATTTTTTATGATTTTATGCGGCTAAATGTTGATTTTAATGACTTGATGTGGCTTAATGTTGATTTTTTATGATATAAGGTATACACAGCTTACTATTTGTAGAAACACAACCCTAAAACGATGCAGAAGATAATGGAAAAACAAAACAATGCACACGGATTTTACGAGGTTCGGCAAGGTTGTCTACGTCCCCGGTGAGATGAAATCCTGCTTCACTATCAATGGAGAATAGGGTTACAGCTCTCGTCCTCACACCTCTCAGTATTGCTTGCATTACAGAGAAAAACTCTCGCTACAAATATATAGCGAAAAAAAACCCTAATCCGGAAAGTACACAATTGCCCTCAAATAAAAAATTCGAGCGGGGGGCTATGCAGGGGGACGTCCTGCCCCACTTACAACCCCCACGGCCCGTTAACCGGCTAATGGGACCGCCGTCCTGCCTGTCTAGGTGCTGCACCGGTACTCCCTGGATTAAACTACGACGGATTACAAGACATCATACCCCAACATATATAATGTTAGAAAAAATAACATGCGTACCTTGAGGGTAGTGAGTCATTACTTGGATGGAGCTGCCTAGACTCTACTTGGAATTGAGTCACTACTTTCGAGTGTTGAGTAATTGAGTCATTACTGTTCAGTGTTGATAGATAACTGTTGATGATGTAATATTTTTATCTATTTTGGATCATTTGGATTATGTCTTATGTTTTGACATAAATTGTAGACTATATATAGTCATTATGTAGTAAAGTCTCAGAATTTAAGCCAACAAGTCAGCGTAATGATTATCAAACCTTTGGTTCACCACACAAGTAAGGCTTTGTGTTTTTTTTATGAAACTAATGATGTGAATGTGTTAGAAATGTTTAAAATACACTCTACACAAAAAATCAGACAAAAAAACACTGTTTGGGAGTCGAAACCTAAGTTTCCATCATATTAGAAAAAAATTCCCCGGTATCCTCGAAATTTTCTAGGTTTCCACCGAAATTTCGATCTCCCCAGAGGTCGAAACCTGATACCGTGAACCTTGGACAAGTCTGAGTTGGATTGAGAGAGAAAAATAGAGGGGACTCAATCCAAACATGACTACACCCTAGAGAAGTACAATCAAGAAGAATTATACATACGTGCTCCTAAATCTGGAATCACTCCAAAGAAGCAGGAATTTAGTCCACAAAAAGGTAACTCCAGAGACTTAAGTATGTATGCCAAACATGGCCCTAGAGGGTTTAGAGACTCTTAATAGGAGGTCCTAATATCTTCCATTTGCCGTTCAGACGCAGAAATTTTCTGAATTGTCTCCCATAACAAATTGTGTTTCTTGGGGAACAATTTTTCAATATCTTGAATCCATTTCAGGATTAGATGCCAACTTCTCCAAGCTACTTTGGGCCTGAAAGCTTTTAAAAAGCTGGATTTTTATCCCCATTGTAGACTTGGACCTTTATCATCAGTTTATTTAGGTCTCCCATTGGATGCTTCTTAGTGTCAAGTGTGTTTGAGCCAGTAATTCATCACATTGAGTGGAAGTTGGACGGGTGGACAGCAAGCAATTTAGGAGGTAATTGTAATGAAAGCTTCACTTCCAAACGTTCCCAAAGAGTTACTATCTCTTTCAACAGTGACAGTGGTGATTGGTCACATCATGGAGTTCAAATAAAGAGAGGTTTCTGGGATGCATTTAAGTCTCATTTAGTAAACCATAACCAAATTTGTAGACCAAAACAACAGGGTGACCTTGGCATCAAGAATGCCTACTCAGTCAACAAAACCATTCCATGCAAATACTTAAAGGAGATTAGAAACAGCCTCACAGCTAATTTACAAATGTAAAGGAGTTGGTGATCTCGTGGGCCCTATTCATAGAAGGTTCAAACCTTACAAAGTAAAGATCAAGGATTAAAGTATCGGTATCGGTCACCATATCAGTGCCAAAATTAAGATACGTATCAGAGATACGCTAAAGATATGCACATAAATAGATAGGAAACACTTTTTTATACACTTTTGCCAAAAAAAAAAAAAAAAAAAACATATATATAACATTTATTATACATAAACACTGAATTGTGAGTATCGCACGAAGAATCCAAGGTTTGTACTTGTCCCATAAATGTAAAATCCTTGTTCCCAACCTTGACTTCCACTTTAATTAGAGAGAAAAATGGCCGACAGCAACTTTAGAACAAAAACCCCCTCAAAAGATCGTGTTTTCTTGAAAAATAACCCATCTTGGCCATTATATGACCATAGCGCACCGTATCGGTACAATACCGATATACGATATGTACCAATACATAACAAAACGTACATTTCACCTCGATTGTTTATTTTTCATAGAGTATCGATGCATATCGTATCATATCGGTGTGTATCAGTGGTGTATTGTATCGTATCGTAGGATACATATCGATCCAAAAGGATTTTAAAATTTCATGTATGGTATCAGTAAGGGCCGATACAGATACGGTACGATACTTTAAACCATGGTACAGATGTTCAACTTAGCTAAAGGAATTATTTTCCTTACATTATATAAAATTGTTCATCCTCAAGGATTTGCACTGAAGAATAAGTGCAGCCTGTTTTTCGAATTTTTTTGTTCTTTGTTTTTTGTTTTTTTTTTTTAGATGGCCTTATCCCTTACATGATCCTCCCCTTCTAATAAAATCATTTGTTTATCCACACACACACACAGAGATGGGGAGGGGGATCTCATTGAATATTTGAATGCAAGATGATAGAAAAATATCTATGTCCCAAAAACTAATGAGTAAACATAAAAGAAAACGAGTCTGAAAATCGCAACGAAGAACATACACATGTGATATATCTGTTTTCAAATTATCATGGCATCAACAAATATGCAGAACCAAATTCTATTGAACAAAAAATAAAGAAAGAAAGTACCTGCTGACTTAAAGGAGCTATTGGAGTAACAACCTGCAACAAAAGTTATCACAAGTCATAAGCCAGAAACAGCACCCAAATACCACTAAAGTCATCTAAATAAAGTAAATTTAGGCTTCAATAATGAAAATTAAATAGAAAAAGATTTAATAGCAAATGCATCCTTGCAAGATGATTAACCATGCCTATTATACGATTACTAAGGAAAGAATTTCCCCATGAATGAAGGATGCACTGTACACAGCAGTAAGACTGAAAAGGATCAGTAGCAAAGGGCTCAGCACAAACAATATTGCGAAAATTCTTGCTTACGAGAACTTACACCTCATATTAATTGAAGTACCTCAGAATAGTAAATCATAGTCAAGTAAAAAGAAATCAGATCACTAGTACAGGACTCCCAAAGTTTCTAGAACTGTACTAGCACAACAAAGTTAAAAACATTAGAAGAGAAACCTAAACAGCTATTTCAACAATAAAAGCAAACTAGAGAGAAACTGACAAACCTGGGTTTTTCCCAGGCGAGAAATTAGGTCTACTTCATAATCCCTGTGCTTCAAGGCCTTCCTTTGCACCGGAGGACCTTTTGCTGCAAATGAATTTTTAAAATTGATACATCAGATAACTCATAAACAACCCGAAATTTCAACTACTTCATGTCACATTTCCACCAAACAAAAATAAAAAAACCAGAACACAGAATATAAACAAGAAAAATAGTTGAATCAAAACCACTTACATTTGGATTTAAACCGTCCCTCCTCGTCCTCCAGCACCACAATGCAAATTTAAAACAATAGTGAGTCAAACATACAAAATTAATTCAGAACCTCCCAATTTAATCATTAAACCGGCATACCTTCTCCTCCCGTTCACGAGCTCGTTCTGCATATTCTTCTCGGTTAAATTTCCTTCGATACGCATTGTCAACTCCAACAGCCTACAGATAGACAATAAAAGTAGCAATTCCACATCACCCATATCAACCATCCTAAATTACAACAAAAGAAAAGAAGACAACTAATTTATTTGAACTGTCTCACAACATGAAGCTTACATTACTGCCAGGTTGAGACATCGCTACAAAATCTGCACCCAATTGCTCTTAAACTTGAAAGCCGTAGATTTTAATGTCCGGATGCTATTGTCAAGAAATCAACAATTTTAGCACTGGAAACATTTATTATTAGATTAAAAAAATATATCAAAAGTGACATCTGTGAACTCAAATCCTACCAAGAACATGAGTTCATTGAATCCAAAACCACCTATATGACCCGATTCACAACTTTGCAAAGAGAACAAAAATCTAAGTAATAAATTCTGGAGAAAATCTCAAAGAATAAAATTGATAGTACAGTACAACAAGAACATCTACAGTGAGGAATGAAATCGTACCGGTAGCTTATGATGTCAAAAAAGAACGAACCCTAATGCTGGATTTGAATTCTGCAGTGTAGAACGGAAAGGCTATGAACGAGAAATTTAATAGGAATCCTTTTTCCTGTTTTGGTACTCTACGGATGAATTTGAAAAGTATAGAACCAAAGCATGGAAATGGTTTGAGACCCTGCTTCCCGTTGGACAAGGCAGGGTATGCCTTGAGAAGAGCGTAGGGAGACGGGGAAAACTGGATGTTAATTTAAGACTATTATCAAGCTTACAATCTCAACTTACAACATGGGCGTTAGGAATTGACAGTTCGTATTGAATGGGTCCCATACTATAATTCGGTCTGTAAGGTTTTAAAACTCGGGAATTTTATAAAGGCAACTGTTACAGACCGATGGTAATTGTAACTAGATGGTAGTTCGATTACCACCTGGTTACAATCTCAATTTTAACCGAGTTTTAAAACCTTGATGTGTCGTATCAGTTTTGCCAATATAAAGGCCATATCGGTCTTTGACTGTTCATAAGTAGTTTTAAATTACCATCTAGTTACAATTACCATCAGTCTGTAACGGTTGCCTTTATGGAATTATCAGTTCCACAATGAACAAGTAGTTTTAAATTACCATCAGTCTGTAACGGTTGCCTTTATAAAATTATAGTATCTTAAGTTTATAACATAATGAACTGAGTTGATCAAGCCAAACCCCATTGTAACCGTTAACAAGTAGTTGAGTTACATGTGCTAGAACCTGTAATAACTAAGCCAGGAGAGCAGAGAAGTCTGATGGTGGAAAACTTCAATTCTTGTGATCATCTGTCAAGCTCCCAAAGATTTATGCTTGCAAATTTCTTCCAGTAGCAATGATTGAGCAGCCTCACATGACTTGGCATACGAAAAGCCGAGAGTCCATCTTCCATCCACTGCATGGTCACAAGCATTGGAAGGATGCCTGCTAGCTTTACTGGCCTCCATTCCCAGATCAAACTCCCTTATTCTCATATGCAACCATGTTGGATGGTTCTCATCAACTCTTGGCTATTTCAGATAGTAGACAAGGGCAATATGAACAACATGGCAGAAACTATGGAGTCTAAAATTCTACACCAACTGCCGTAGACCAAATGATGTAGACCCTGCAACTAATTCAAATTAGTTAGGATATTCATACTGATATTTAAATCCTTGAAATGTACATGTGAAACAGTGAAAGTGGCAGAGTACTATGATGTACATGATTTCTCTGCCATTTCTTTCCTAATCCTTAGATGAAAACCGGTCGCCTGTGTTCCCAACAGGGGATAATCCCATTGACCCAGTTTGGTTAGAAGTGAAATAAAGTGGAGTACAAAATTTAAGTGTTTGGTTAAAAAATTTACAATTACGAATCAAGGAATCAGCAAGAAAACTGAGAATATGTGATATTCATGACCTGGCTTTTGCCCTTCCCTGGCCAGAAATAAATTATACAAAGTAGCAGCCAATGAATTGAGCTAACCACTCAAACAGTAGACATTATTCCCAATTCACCGCCCTGATTAGGAATTGGCAGGTCAGGTTAAAATGAAACTCTGTTTTTTACACCACCGCTATTGGGTATGGTTTTGTATGACCCTTGACACGTTAGGACCAGGTTTACTATGCCAAAACACCAAAAGGAAAACAAGCATAGTAAGCCTTCCAAATGAATTCGCTTCAAGATATAACCACTCCTAACCTGGGGCAATACATTTAGCCAATGGCGTACGGCTGAAAAAGTACACCAATTTGAGTATCCTAACCATCTGGCCTAAGCAAAATTTTCTTTTTTTCGTTCTTCATTGGCCAGTGTCAGATCAATGCACATTATACCCCTAAACAATCAAAATGATGGTTCTCAAATAGACTGCATTGACAAGGTTTAGGATATGCAGATCATTTTTAAAGCTGTTGTCTGCCAAAGAATGTAGTTCTCCCTGAAGGATGAAAAAATATCCTTAATTTGTCCTTATTTTGTACCTCAAGTTAAGTATATGAATCTTATTTTGGTACCTCAAGTGGGGTATCAGATCCTTATTTTGTACCTTAATTTTATTTAAGTTTGGTCTCTCTGTTGTATCATAGGGATGCTTCAGACTACCTATGGTCCAATTTTTTTTTTTTTTTTTTTGTTGCTTTATCATTTAAGATTTGGATGAAAAAATTCAGGCCCAAAGGTATAGCTGGAGGCAGTATCATTTAGTTCTTTATTAGACAGTATCATGTAGTTCTTTATCCCAGTTTGCCTGTAGTTTATTGGGAAATTCAATCTCTTTGGAGTTTATGAAGCCACTGTTCTGACAGTTAAAAGTACAATAATGACCATCATGCCTACTGTTTGGCTCAGAAAATCAAATTCATGTACTAAATCCTATCACCGTGTACTTCAAATGAGCTGCTTCAACTTGCTTAGTAGATATAAAATCTAATTCAAGAAGGAGCAATAGTTTTCATTAGCATTGATGATCAAGAAATAGCATAATTAAAACAGATATGCTATTTTAATTAGATTGATGGTCACAACACAGAGACCAAACTTAAATTAGTTGCAGGGTCTATATCATTTGGTCTACTTCCACCCACTGTAGCTGCTGTGAAAAACCCAACCCCAAATATTGTTTATGATGAGTACAACCATGAGCATTTGGTCTCTATTAACATCTCAAGCATTTGGAGAACTGCAGAATTGAAGAAAAAAGAAGAGAAACGAAAAAAATCTCTATACACAAACCCATCAAAGCCACGTTTTAGGGATTTCAGGAAAAAAAAAATCACAGATCACAGCCATGGTTAGGGATTTCAGAAAAAATAGTTGCAAGCTGCAGTCACTCGCAACCAGAAGACGATGATTCAGAGCCATGGCAGAAAAAAAAGCCACAGATCAAAGCCATGGCAGAAATCACAGACAGAAGACGATGATTCAGAGGACGAGAGGAAGATAGACCATCATACCTTCGTTAAGTGTTGAAAGCCGCAGCGTTAAGCTCCACCGAATACCTAGAAACACCACAGATATAACAGCCATGGTTAAGGATTTCAGAAAAAAAAAAATTACAATAATTGAAGGTAGACGAAGATAGATCAGAGTAGGAGAGGAAGAAGAAGAGTTGAGAGAGACTGAGACATGCTTGCCTCCACAGATCACAGCCATGGTTAGGGTTTTAAGGAAAAAATACAAAATACAAAATTCAAGGCAGACAACGATAGATCAAAGGAGGAGAGGAAGAAGAAGAGTTGAGAGAGACTCAGAGAAGTTTTCCTCACCTTCCTGCGCAGTTTCCAGGACTAACGATGGATGGAGGAGCCCGATTTTCAGACTTCACACAAGAATTACCCCCTTCTATACCTGGCAAAGAATCATGTGATTCTTATCTGACAACTCCTCAATGGGGGTTCTTAGATAAGAATCGGGCTATGTGTAAAAAAATGAAAAACTGGAATCGCCTAATTTTGAGTAGAACGGATTATAGGGGTACCAAGTACTGTAGCTGCGTTTTGGTAACCTTAAAAAAACGTTTCTGGAAAACGGAATAAAGTGTTTGATGCATTTATGGTGTTTTGGTTTTTGTTCTAATAAAAAGAAAAAAAAAATCGAAAAGAATGAGACTTTACGAAATAATAAAAGGTAGTTCCGAGTTCTATCATTCTAGTTTCATTAAAAAAAAAATGATATTTTGACATAGAAATTGAAATTTCCATTTCTTACACGAAACGAACGCAACCTATCATTTTGTAAGAATCATGATTCTATGGAATTACATTCCCCATAATCAAGCAGTGAAACGCGCCCTAAGATAAATGCAAAAGAATCACTTTATACTCCTTTATTTGTATTGATATCGTATCAATATCAGGTATTGACGATATTGATATGTATCTGCTAATATGATACCAATACCTTGATCCATGGTTGCGATTTGAAAATGATAGACTTTTCAGGAAACCAGAAGGGGAGAGAAACACGAGACCTAAGTAGTGGCTGATACACTGAATAGGTGCAATTTGGGTTTTCCCCTTCCCATAAGGCATTTGTGCCTCTACCTTTCAGTATGGAGAGGCTTCTCTTCATAGAGCCTCTAATCCTTCCATGTAGTCAACAAATACAACTATTTTGATCCATTAGATAGACAACGATCCTCCAAAAGTCCAAATAAGTATAATGTCAAATTTTGGATTCAAAATCAATCATACACACTTCATGTATTTGCGTGCATTATTATGTACTCCACTTCAGGAAGCAAGGTCTTGTGATCAAACCTTTGCCGTTGCACCTAATTTCTTGGGGCCACCGCACGAGAATTTCTATCTCAGACTGACCCAGTCCTGTGTAAACGATATCATTGTGACCCCAGGGATTAGTCGGTTCAAAGATTCAGACACCCTGGGTTAAAAAAAAAAAAAAAAGTATTATCATATATACCTATGCATGTACACTATATTGCAATCAATATTTTATATTCTTTTATTTCTTGAAATATTTGATATTTGGCAAACTCTCTTTTAAAAAGAAATTTGACATGCAAATAAAGGACCTATGGGCCTACCTCCTTCAAGAAGCCTTTTGCTCTTTAACCACAAGAATTTTTCCCCCTTTATAAAGTTGTAAAATTTGAAGGTAAATTAAAATTTTTACCTAAGGAATTGTAGAGGGTTATATGGTAAAAGTCTTCTAATACTACTCCCCTAGTTGTACCACATGGAAGGGTGACGTAGACGGTAAGCTTCTATGTAATTTTATGCAATCAACTTATGTTGTAATAGCTCAAAAATTGTTGTGAGCGAAGAAAATCTATGTCTACCATTTGTGATAGACCATTGAAAAGATAGAAATTTCTTAAAGCAACATAGTGGGCCATTTGATTGAATTAGACCACCAAATAGGATAAATAGTAAAAAAACTCAAAGAAATGGAAACTCTAAAACCAATTTAGAAATATGGCAAACATTGTTTATTTCCACTACGTAATAGGTACTTAGCATTTGTCCATTTAAGGACAGCCTTGCTACGACCTTATACACTATACTTCCGTTCAGATAAACCAAATTTGGACTCGGTTGGTAAATATGAAGAGCATGATATAAGTAAAATAAACAATTGCACAACAAAATTTAGTTTCACAAATTTTCTGTTAGAATCTTACATTAATTTTGGTAGTGGGGAAAGGAGAGGGGGGGGTCTATTCAAGGAGAGTAAGAATCAGGAGCAAAATCCACCTCATGAGAATAAGGCAGTATCAAGGATCAAAGCATTGACTCCATCCTTGGGCTGCCTACAGCTTCTAGTTGACCTCATAATTGTACACTGAAACATCTTGGAGCTCAAAAGGGAAAGAACTATGAAATTAACTAAGAGTTGCCTTGATCTTGGTCTTCTGGTCTTCTGTTAGTGAAGTAGGGAACAGAACCTCAAATGTAACATATAAATCCCCTTTCTTTGAACTAAAATGCAATGGCATCCCTTCACCTTTGAACTTTCTCACTTCTTTGGGTTTCGTAATTCCCTGGAAGTATTATGCCCAAGTCAATCCCCTGACTAGGAGTATTTAATTAATAGAAGCAGCGTCTAAGGTTCAAAGTACATATTCATGCTCACCTTTGAACTGATGTCTACAAGATGTTCATCCAGGTGTTTGATGGTCTTTTCAAAACCAACTAGTGCTTGGACCTGAAGCAAACCTCGGGAATCAAATCGGGAAAGGGGAAAACTGAAAAGTTTCCTAGTTAACAAGAAAAGAAATAGAGAGAAGAAAACAGAAGGTGGGGAGGGGAGGATGGGGGGATAAGGAAAAACATTTTAATACATCCACAGATGATCTCCACTTATACCACAAATTTGAAAATCGAAATGGGATCAGGCAAATTGGCCGATTTGAATCGCAACTGGTCGAACCTGATCCCGACTCCTGCCCTTCAGGAGTGAGGGATCCATAGAGGGTTTCTAGAGTTCAGGCTGATTCTGGCCAATTCCATCCAATATGAAGGAATCAGATCAGAATTGTCTAGACCAGATTCAGATACCAATTCCTTGTTTTAAAACCCTGACCGATTGAACAACTTTTTTTTTCAAGTCGGTATCACATTGATTGAACAACTCGAATTGTACAGGGCATGGACCATCGTCCTGCATCAATGTTTTAAATCACAGGCTACAGAGGTCAAGCTTGCCAGCCAATGCAATAAGATTACCGGATAGGCATAGTGTTGACACGGCAGTTGGCAACATCAGCTTAGAATCACTTCCTCCCCTGAACAAAATTGACAAGGAGTTGGAGGTGCCAGCTAGTGCAGCCAGTAAGGACCTCAGCTGGTTGTAGCGAGGTCTTGGTATCAAATCCCACCTTGGGAAGGGGTCTAGGGATTAAGTGTGAAGGGTTAAAATATAATGTATCTTTCCTATTCAAAAGGGTAAAAAAAAAAAAAAAAGGAGTTCTGTTCCCAGGTCAACTAGCTGGCAGGTTCCCATTTATTTATTTTGAATGACCACATGTACCTCCATCAGTTAAGAAACTGAGATACTGAACTAAGTGAATAGTACTTATGTTTTAGATCTTTTAAGGTCACTTCAACTTGGTTAAGCAG
Organism: Macadamia integrifolia; assembly: GCF_013358625.1. Classification (NCBI taxonomy): domain Eukaryota; kingdom Viridiplantae; phylum Streptophyta; class Magnoliopsida; order Proteales; family Proteaceae; genus Macadamia; species Macadamia integrifolia. The sequence goes on along the minus strand of NW_024868232.1, from coordinate 183,731 downwards.
AACTAAATAGAAGAAAATTTGGGGGGGAGGGGGGGACAAAAACCTATAAGAATGAATAGAAGAACAAGAAACTAAACAAGTAAAGTACAGATAGTTACCAGTGTTATGGTAACAGTTGTGTGCAGGTCATTGCCTTCTCTTCTGAAGTGATCATGTGGTGCAGTACGGATACGGAACTGCTTCGGAAGAAGATGATTATTATCCTGAATCTACAATTTGAACCAGTACATAGGCAGTAAAATGTATAGAGAAAGAAGAACAAACCTTGAGATCTCCAGCTTCTCCATCTATTATAGGCTCACCATCCTCATAAAACACTACCTCCTGTAAGAAGCAGAGACCATTTAATGTTTAGGAGCCAAACATAACCATGAAAAGATGTTCCTTACTGAACTATCATTAACCTGCTCAGACATATGCATGAAATGTGATGCAGAAGTGCTAGAGAGTAACTCTCGATTGTTCAGAGGGCATACTAGGCTACTAGCACAACAGACTATATGTTCCAAGCTTCTAATTGGAAAGATCAAACTTAATATATATAAAAAAAAAAAAGGCAGCAGACTTTCAAATGTGAAGCAGCAGTGCATAATAGAGAAAAAAAAATCAGAGAGCATGATAGTCAACAGACGATATGAACTAACTTCCAACTGGAAAGATCAAGACTAATATGCAAAAAAGGAGGCAGCACACCAATCACAATGTACAGGGCAATAGAAGAAATCAGAAATTCCAATTCCAAAATAATTGCAAATGCATTAAAGAAAAACCTATAACACAAGCTGATGGCTAAAACTCGACATTTATTCAATCAAGAAATCCTTTTAGTTAGATAGAACTATAAAGCCTTAACTGATTTTATAAACCTTAAAATTGCTAAATAAAGGGAGTGGGAAGCTTTTGCCATATGACTTATAGCTATTTGGTTAATTATCATAGTGATTTAAACCAGAAAATACCAATGACTCAGACCAATCAACTCCCCACCAAGTGGTATCTGCTGGGTCAGTCACTTATTGAGAAATATGTTCAAACCTAGAACCATCAAATGCTTGGCCAGATTTCAATTTGAGATGAACAAAGAGGGAAAACTTAAGTAAGTTAGCCATTTCTACAGCCTGTTAAAAAAAAAAAAAGACAAAAATTATAAATCAACTTTGGGTCCACACTGTAAGGGGTTTTCTTGTTTCATTATGGAGAAGTTCGTTCTATAACTGACCCATGAGGGCAAAGAAAAGTCACAGGCTTACAGCTGTTACCATAAAATAGAACTCCTGCAGTGGAAAAATGAGAAGGCAAACATGGACAGAAAAAATTAGTCACCATAAGGTGAGGAAGAAAGACAAGCTAGAGAAGAGCTGGGCTGTTTTTTTCTGTAGGGGGTGTGGGGTTGTTGGTAGTAAGCAACACAGCCTTTTATACGTGATTGGGTAAGGGTTCTTTCAGGTTTGGACAAGTTTTCAGTTGACATCAAGTCGCAATAAATTTGTAGTCGAAAGGTGGGCTCCCTCACTTTATGAACAAAGGCATGCCCCCCACCCCTATTGACATTTAAATTTTTTATCACATAGTACTTGAGTTGAAAGTGGGCCCTCATTTTAAAAGGAAAAAAAGGCATTTGTTTAATATAGACAGTGGATTGCAATATGGGTCCTATCATGTATCGTTCCTCTAAGTGAGCACCTTGAGAAAGAGATCAAGTGGATGTCCTTGCATGCCTTGTGGATGCTTAATTGGTACTTAAAATTTGTGGACATGTTGTCCACATCACCTTCAACTCATGTTAAATTTCAACTCTAAAGCATCGTGCAACATGGAATAATTAAAATATATCAAACAAGATTTGGACGAGTAAATATACAAAAATACATGGGGAAAAGGTTACTAGGTGTTGACACATGATTGAATTTGGCTTCGAAATTTGTTTGCTGGCCAACAACAAGTTCACTAAAAGGGCATGCCAAGTGCATGAGGCTTCTGTGGGGTCTGGAGAGGGTCATAATGTATGCAGCCTTACCACTTGGTTACCATTGCACCAAGGTCCGCCCTCGCCAACAAGAAGTTCACTGATATATGTTATATCTATTAATCAAAATTAACACAACAACCTTCCATTTATCAACACGATAAGACTCCGACTCAATACTAAACCATTTGGTTGAGATGGGCCAGCTTCTTGGCATGTAGATAATCCAAGTGGTGCTTCATTTTTCCAATGGTTAAATTGGATACATCAGCCCTTGACAGGGTAACAAAATCAAGCCCCAATTCAAAGACAATAACCTTTTTTTTTTTTCTGGTAGGGAATTCAATATATGAACTGGATGTGAAGTGGGTCCTAAATCAACGGAGGGTCAACTATTGAACCTAGCCCTCCCTCATGTAAAATTCTCGGCTCCGCCCCTGCTTCTAGTTAGCTTCCCAAGGAAAGCATGGAAGGAGAGAGTGACATATCAAAATTAATCATTTATCTAAACACCAAAATCAGGAAAGAAAATTGTTATTAATTACAAAGATGCACAATGCAGAGAAACTTATGAACTGAATTTCTTTCATATAAAAGCATTTGCTAGAAATAAAGCTTACTTGCCCATCTTGCATCCCCTTTTCAATATCAACGGTGACAAAGTACCCCTCTCTTTCATATTTCACATTTGGGCATTGCTCACAGACCTGAAAGAGATGAACAATTAATGTTATTCTACCACGGTAGAACTCTAGCTTTGGGCTGTTGGTAAAAAGGATATGAAGGCAAAAATGAAGAAGTGGTAGACCAAAAATCTACAATTCTGTGGAATCATGAAGCATGAGATACAAAGACACCTTACAGGAGTCACCTTGCATAAGCATTTCTTTGATAAATCTATCGAAGAGTGGAAATACCTGCTCTGTCATCTGCTGAAACATTCCCGGGCCAATTTGCCTGTGATAGACCTCATTTCTGCAGTTACATTGCCTCTTACCAGGGGCTGGCTTTAAGACATTTTTCTCCCTCCATACCTAATAATTGCACAAAATACATCACATAAGTGAAGGAAATAACTGTCCAACTTATTGCATGACTACTGGTTATAGAAGAGCAACAAAATAAAACTATCCATGTAAAACTTATAAAGCATAAATAAGTATTCCAATTGTGGACCAATACCACCATGCATTAGTATGGCATATCAAAACAAAACAAAAAAGAAGTATAACCAAGTAGATGCCAGGCAGAATGTATCAAATCCTACAGGGAATGAGCTAAAGAGATATTAAGGGATAAGTTTGGCCTTTAGTCATGAAAATACTACCATTAGGCTCTAGGATTGCGATCAAATTTCACTAACGGTTTCCAAATTTAGTGGAATTTCACAGGCATAGACTTTCGTGAACAAATAAGACAGAAGAAGAATCTTCAAATCTGATCATTATAGGGTCAAAGGGTGTGCAAATTGACATGTCTGTCCGCTAAATTCAAGACCCAATTTTTAGATCAGGCTGGTAATTCAAGAAACAACTAAAATTATCTTAAAAAATCATGTAACTTTGTGGCCGTGATATATGGCCAGCCTACAACTAGAAATTTCAAGTCAATTGGGAAAACATAGGCGGGTTGACACTTCAGTTGACCTCAAATATCAGATAAGAAATTAGCAGGAGACAACCATAAAGGTTTTTTTTTTTTTTTTTGGTGAAATGGTCAGCATAAGAAAACGTATACTAGGGCCTATGCCATCAGATTGGCCCACAATCAACACAAATAGAACCTTCACAATATCCGGCCATCAATAATCCCCACAAACAGTAGCAGTAGTAGGAAATCCATTCAATATTGCACATGTAAGAAATATAAAAGAGTGAACTAACCAATAGATCAACCTGTGGATATTTCCCTTAACATCAACAAAGACACTAGAACTGGACATAGATAAAAATCAAGACTCCCAAACCATGCCTAAATAAGGCTGCTTATAGGCCCATAATGGCATTTCCATTTCAGACTTCCATCGCAACTCAAACTCTAAAAAGGCTCGAAACTGGAAAAAGAACTGCAAGAAAATAATCATTTTTCTTTCACAGTGTCATCCCATGTAATATAACCCCCCCCCCCAAAAA
>NW_024868232.1:160880-179613 GCF_013358625.1 Macadamia integrifolia | reverse complement strand
AAAAAAAAAAAAAAAAAACACACAAACACACACACAAAGACAACTATGAATCATACCTTGTCAGGGGTATACCATAGACATACTTAACATCTTATAACTAAGTACCAATGTGGGAAGCACAGAGAATCAATAATCAGTTAACTTTTGGTTTCTGATAGTTGAGAATATGAGCTCCTGAATCCTTATTAATTATTATTGTGTTAATAAGGCTCTTACAGAGGATTAAAGGAACATCACAGTCCATTTGTAAGGACTGGGTGCAATTGCTTTCCATGCTTACTGTTTTATCTTCTGGTCGAACTATGACCACCTTCAACTGACCACTCTATTTATCCTTGTCGAAATCAATGAAAAACTAATGTTATTTGTTTACCAAGCATTTATAACAAAGGGACACTAAATTAGTACACAGGAGAAACATTCACCAATCAGTTAAAGGGAGATTTTGGCATAGAGATTGGATTATCTAGAGGTTCTCCTTATAAGCCACTTCAACTCAGCAGCGAATCCCACTGTTCAACATCTTCAAGGAACATGTCTAATTTGATTGCAGGCCTCAGTCAGATGACACTATTTCAAATGAACTACTTGAAAAGGGCTAAAGTGGTGCTCAGACACTTATTTATATTTGGAAATAACCTACCATTTAAGGTTCTCTATAGCAAGAACACTTGTATTGGGGTGTGGTTGGAATTGATATCACTGTACATCATTCACAAAGAGACCTTTAGCAGGTGGTAAGCATCAACCCTTACTATGGGGTAGTTAATCTGGTTATATGTTAATGTTGACTCTTGTATATGAAGGAGGGAACAGCTTATGACATAGCATTGTTTTCCATCGATCCCACATTTCTCCCTTTCTTTTTCTTTTTATTTTTGAAATAAACATTTCTCTTCTTAGAAAACGTCAACAACAACCGGTTTGGATCTAATAGGTAGGAAAACAATTATAAATGGAGGTAAGTTTCTATAGTTACATTTGTGTGCATCTAAAACTTAAAACAGATAACATATGGCTTTTGGAACTCAAATATATTTATGCATGATAAAGGAGTTCAATCCTAAATAGATTAATATCATATGTTAGTGATGACGGTTGTCAGCACAAGAGAGGGCTTGTTCTGTAAAAATATTGTCAGTACCTTCAGTGAGCCACCCATGTACAGATCTTCCAATGTTGCATCCAGTTCAACTATAACATCATCACCTTTGACAATTTTCTCTTCTTCTTCTTCTGCTTGACCTCCACCAAAGAAGCTGAAAGATAAATCAATCTTGTCAGCAAAAGGCAAGTTGGTTGAACCACACTCTAGAAGCAGATAAAACCAACCCTATGACTTAAATGAAGAAGTAGAGGAGAGAAACACAAATTCATCATAGATTGTAAACAGATACACAATTACAAAACTTGTTTGATACGTCTCTCTAACATTTATATTGTTCTAGGTATAGAAAAAAGAGTCAGCAAATATCTATTATTGCCTAAACAGTCCTATTATTATATAGTAAGTGTGCATCTGACTTTTAATCTACCCGACCAAATGGGCCTAGAACAGAAATGAAATGACGCGAGCCAATATTTATAGTCTTTTAGTCACTGTATAACTTGGGCATATTATCGCTAATTGATGCACTGGTACTCACTTGTTGAGTAAAAAGTCAAGCATTGAGTGGTTTATTTTCCAGTGATTTCATGGCACTGACTCCAAGCATTATAAATAGATAAACATAACATAGGGGAATTCAATAATGGCCTTTGCACCAAATGGTCACCCTAGAGTAAGTTGATTGACTATCCTCATTGCAAAAACTACAGAATTTCAGAATACACAGCTAACTTAGCTATAGATGTAATATTTGGGAGAAGCAGTGGCAGAGGGTGTTTTGTTAGATATACTCTACTTCCTGATCAGTTACAATAAAAGCTATCCAGTTTTAAAAAAGGGAAGATGAAGACATCAGCTTACTTCAGTTAACATTCAACTGTCATAGAAGTTCAATAATGTAATGAAAAGAGACAGCCTGGCAAAGGACATTCACTTACGAGCTGAAGATATCCTGGATGTTCATTCCTCCACCACCCCTGCCTCCACTGGCTGCGTGCTGCTTCAGACCCTCTTCGCCATACCTATCGTAGATATTCCTTTTCTCCCGATCCGACAGCACTTCATAAGCTAATAGCGGAACAATGAAATCAGAGGTAAATTAATGCAGCCCTACAAAAATGAAAATGGAAACCAGACACTACGTAGCTGCGCATCCCGCGATTCTTATAGTACCATTATTAATCTCCGCAAATCTCTTATTGGCTTCCTCATTTCCCTGATTCTTATCAGGATGATACTTCAACGCCAGCTTCCTATAAGCTCGTTTGATCTGATCATCCGATGCGCCTTTTTGGATTTGCAGAATATCATAATAGCTTTTCCTACAACATTTCGATAATATGATCAGAATAACAAGCACAAATTGACACGATCTACTAACAGAATGATATTAGAGTCCATTCTTACCCTCCGAAAACAGAAAGCGCAAAAGATAGAAAGCAAACGAACAAAATCAATCTCGTTCTTTGAAGCGCCATTGAAGCTTAAATACGAATATCAGGAGAGATTAAATCTCTCCCCTGAAAAACCTAGGGTTCAGTCAGAGATCTACTGATTAATGGCGACGATAAAGATGAATTTGCCAATTAATGTAGAAATCAGAGTTCTCCAACGAGGTGTTCACAAATTGGAGTTCCTCCGGAAACAATACCGATTTTATGGATACAGAGGAATCACTTGCAGTTCCTGTTTTTTCCCTTGGCAAGCCAACCTATCTGCTCAACGAAGATCCTGAAAACCGGCACGATCCGGGTTTCATCGTTTACATTTTACTCGGGATGACTTTCTCGTGGCGACGTGTATTCTTTCAAAACTAACCAATGAGAGAGTAGCAAACGATTGTTTTTCCAATAACAATGTGACACGTGTTCCAGCGCTGTGTGCACATTCCTTTATTTTCGGATGAATTGTTTCCACGACTTTTTTTCTTTTTTCGCTTTTTGACCGATACCCTCGTAGCTTGCTTAAGAGGGCGCAGTTTTTCTATACGGTCCAAGGTTATTAAATCTCGGATCCAACCGGAATTGATACCGGGCGGATTTGAATGAACCCTAGAAAGTAGAAACACAGTGGAAATCGGCCACTCCGTAACAAAGAGAATAGACCTTCCAAATCGTTTGATTCGGTTTGGGTCAATCCGATTTTGATTTTTGAAACCCTAGTACCGTCTGTTTTTGGATTATCTCTTGTTCTCTTTTTTTTCTTTTTCTATGAAAACAAATTATATTAATTAAAAATGAGAGAAGTTTCCTTGACCCCGCTGTGAGGTTTACCGTCCCATCCAAGGGTTCATAAATCCATTTAGGTTTTTACTGTCCCAAAAATACCCCTGGTACTATCTGGCCTTTCTAGACCCCCATTGCAGCGAATGGATTCCCATTCACCTTGGGTGTAGAGAAACAAGTATATTTTTTTTTAGTAATGATGAGAATATTATTCTTACGAGAGCGCATATATATAACATCTCTATCTTCTTTAATAACTTCTTTATCTTTCAAATGTGGGACCTATATACAATTCTCCATCCACCCTCCCCACTCTTTAGACATATGCAATGTTTATGACTACATAAAAGTAACATCCCTCGCTATTGTTGACTGAAAAAGCTCCAATCAACTGCACCAAAATTGATAAGAATTAAGAAGACACCATAAAACATTGAATTGAATTTAAAATCAGATTCTTTACCCCAGAAAAAAGGATTTTTATAAAATAATAAAAAATTTCAAAACCAATATAATATGATAAGAAATCAATACCGCCCCAAAATTCATATATGTTTTTAAAAATAATTCTTAATATTATTTATATGGTAAATCAAAATCAAATGGATAATAAATTGATAAGAAATCTAAATCAAACCAAAATTGATGTATCCTTATCAAATCATGGTTTGGAATCATTTATTTTCACATTATACTAGGTGAAACCAAACTGAAACTTATCCAAACCAACCGAATGAAACCCCTATATATTATATAACTTTTGCAATTTTTATGAGAAAAAGTCCTGTAAGTAGACCATAGAGGATACTTACCCCTTGAACCTACCCAGTTTTATGGTTCAGTCCCAAGGGTAAACTTTGGTTACACACGGTCAGACCTAACCCATGTAACAGATCAATTGCGAGGAGACTTGAATTAGAAACGTCTGTTAACACACAATGTCTTTACCAGTGGAACTACACCCGATGTGTCAACCACAAAGGATACACTTATCAATAGCACCCTCTCTTTTTCTCTCTATCCTTTTTCATATAACATAACCTCTATGCCTTTTTGTGTGAAAACCATATTGTATCTACTTATTGGTGGTTCCTATGTCACTTGTTTAGAGAACCCTCACCTGATTTTAATGTTTTAATCGTACAATCAATAATTTCAGGAAAAAATAAAAATAAAAATCAACAATAGTCTTATGTAACTCTGAACCACTTGATTTTGAACATGTGGCAAGTATTTATTTATTTATTTTAAAATGTAACAGATTCCATTTGGATCAAAATAAACACATGAGCAAGGGAAGATTGTTTAAAGAATCTCATTCTCAGGTTTTAATTCAAAACCCTGAATCGGTCTGATTTGACTCTATGATACGGTTCGATTTTACTGTGAACCACAGATTTGAGGTTATTTCAATCAAGAACCAATCTGAGTCATTCATTCCTTTGTCCACATGTCACTCTTTGCAAGTGGTATTGTAAGATATTGCAAGGTGCAGGTATTGCATAGGATTTTTATCCATTACAATGTGGCTTGGGGATGTAAAATGAAGGTCAATTGAATGCCCATTAAACTTTATTGGGCATTACCCAACTATAGAAATTTAGCAATGATCTTTTCAAACTCTATAGTGATATCTTCTTGAATAAATAACAACTATCTAGTGTAGTTGATTAGCTGTGGTGTACAAAATTTCTATGATCACCAGGAGCCAAGAGGTCTCGAGTTCGAGTCTCTTGGCTATTGTCTACTTCCCTCCCTACCTATCAAAAAAAGAAAAAAGAATAAAAGATATATTCTAGAATAATGGGCACTAATAAATTGTTGAGCAGCAGCTACCGGAGGCTTCATTCCACACTTCTAGGAATGAAATCCTTTAACCATAAATTATAACCAAACCCTTTGGCATTGGAATCTTGCGGGTTCAGTACAATTTCTACCTTATAATTATGGTTTCTATTCGATACAAATATAGTATGGATTCTATTCAATATTTTTGCCATTTTTTACCTTTTGCGGGTTAATGTAGAAGGGTGCCAATCGGTACAATTTTGATATTTTAATATGGTTCAATACATATTGAATAATTTTATTTAAAAATTAGTAACATACCGAATCAAGAAAAATACCAACATTTTATGTCCTTAAATTCGGTACAATTTAAAACCTTATTGATTTAAGTATCAGTACCAAATTAACACCCTTATTTGAGGCTTGCATTGAAACCGGCCCTTAACCTTGCTGTACGAATGATGGAGATCACTCCCATTTGTGGGCCCACATGTAAGTATGCTTCAACAGTTGCCCGTTTCACTCACCATTATCATGTTAAAAGACAACAAAGGAGAATGAAATAACCCTGTTCTCCTTCTACTACAACGGTTTGGCACACCTCTCTTACCTCCTCTAAAGCCTTCCTGTGTTAATGGTTATATCATGTATTTTATTTGTTTGGCTAACGATGGGTATTCAGGCCTTCGGCCTAACCAGTCCTATGGGTTCATACTGACCCTACAACCTCATGAACCAGGTTATACCGGGGTTGAATGAAAACCATTCAACTTTCATTGAAAACAGTGAAGAGTACTAAACACCTCGTGTGAGTGACCCAAGGTATACCTAGTGGGAGTCGAACTTAAGACGTCCAAATTTAGGACTTGTACCAAGTTTCGTTGCTCAAGTTGTATCATGTCAAAATGTAATATTTTATCAGCCACCTAATGCATATAGGTGCCGTTTTATCACGATACCCATATGCTCTTTTTGGCTTTCTCCGCCCCGTCTCTCACACACAGCCCACATGAGTCTTGAGAGCATAGCAAATTAGGGTCTCTTTCAGCGGGAATAATGCTCATAATCTTAACTTCTCTCTGGCTATAAATGACTCTTTGGTTGTTCATGATCGTTAGAATTAAGTTATCTCTTCTTTTGTTTCCTTTATTCTTCTCTCGGCTCTCTCTGAGCTTCTTGTCCTACCTAACATCTCTCAAGTCTCACTGCTATATTTTTTATGGAGAGTAAACAGTTGAACGGAGTTTCCAAACTTCTTATCCAAGACGAGGTAAATCCATTTTTCGTTTACTTCCTTGAAGTATCAACTAATGGAGGAAGAGTGATATTAGACAACCCGTCTTTTTTTTTTTTTCACAAACAAATAGGAGGTCACGGATCTAAGGATCACCATATATAACACAAAATTTCTCCTTTAATTCCTTCTAGTTAAGCCTCCTGATCTGTCATTATACCTCTAGAAGTAGAACGAATTACAATCCCTATTCCACCTAAAATCCTAGTTTATTTGTGAAAATTGATGTATATCCAAAAAAAGACCGCATCTAAAATCTAGTCAAGTTCTAATTGTTTATGTTGATTCTTTAGTAGTAAGATCGGATAAGTCCAATTTGGCCACTCCAGTTCTATCTTTTATCTAAATTGTATGGGTTTATTATGTGAAAAGCGATTAACCTCCTCCATGTGAAAAGCGATTATTCTCCTCCAAAATCCAATTTTCCATCTGATTTGAGTTTATGCTGAATTGTATCTTTCTAATTTTTATTTTTTTTTTCTCTTTTACATCTCAATTTCTGGAATAAATTTTTGTAGGAATATGATCTTGATCGCCTAAAGAATAGATGGAGTACTCCAGTGTGTTTAAAGAAGAGATTGGGGCTGGATGGGATGGGAGGTGTAGGAATGGAGGTAGCTTCATTCATCTAATTATACAATTGTTTATACTAGTGATCAAGCATGATTATACATTGAAAGAAAATGTATGATTAGGACTCATGCCACTGAAAAAATGAAGGTGCATATTATACAACTGATGATCCTTTGATGTTCTGGATTGGTTCAAACCACGGTTTCTACTTAAATCGTTGATGTTGTGTCTGGTTATGTCTAGGAATTTTTTTATCTTTTGTTATGTTTAGGAATTCTTGATGATCCTTTGGTGTTCTGAATTGGTTCAAACAACCTATATTATATTTTTCCGAAAAATCATTAATAGACATAACATTAAATTTTAAAAAAAATTGAAAAAAAAAATCCAAGTCTATCCTATCCTCCCCGTTTGATGAAAATACCAACAATTGACATGAAAATGGGTTTTATTCAAAGACCTCATACTCTTGGATAAAAAATTGAAAATGTAAAGAAGATGAGTAGGGGTTAATTCATTCAGCCAATTCTGATTCAGGTGCCAATTTTTTTTTATGAAATTAATGGTGACTTTGGGATCTAAAATGACTTGAATCTGTTTTATAAACTGTCCCTTGTGTTTTTAGAAATTATATCCACCTCCCCTATAGTATGTTAAATTTTATTAGTAGACTCACTATTAAATTTTTTTACCATTTAGTTTGTACAATATTTAGGTAATACCCAGATTACCCTTCATTATCGTATTTTGGTGAGCTTTATCTTCTTTGGCAAAGCCAAAATATTGGCGATCATGCTCTGGCGTTGCAAGACCTTTGGACCTTCTCTGTTCTTGTAGATCATCAGCATGTGACATATACTTTGCTCTATTTAGAGTTTCGTCTTTCCCTCACTCCCTTGAATTTCAAAGCTTTGTAGTAGTAGCCAATTTGTTTAAACTTAACCTTCACTAAACTTAGGCGATCAACACCTATCCTTTAGTTCAGATAGCCCATCACCCATCAACGGGAAATACTATTCCTCATATTTATTTAATTTTCATTAAATTTCAGCCTAAATGTTATGCCGGGGATTTTAAATCCAAGGATAAATGCAAAGGATGTAGTTACATCACTTGATCATAAGGGTGATCCGTCTATCAGCTGGGTTCGTCTTCCCTTCGTGAGAGAAACGATTGGAAGGAACTTCAACCGAATCAAGCTTGGGAATGATAGTGTTGGGTGGGTCCAAACCTGTAGCCAATTCATCATCTCACACAGTAACATAGACAACCATGTGTTGATGATTATCACCAGTAATATTATCTATTAATAATACCAACATCATCATGAGAATCATATACTGAGGCTGTTAACTTAGCTCTGTTCAAGTGTATTTGCATTGTGATTGAATTATAAAAGATTAAAATCATCTTTTACAATTCAAAACTAACATCACACCAAGAAGTCATCGGATAGAGGACGTAGATGTAATTTATGAAAACATAGGGGATGGGGATGTAATAAGAACAAAGTACAAGAGAGTGGATGTAAATTACTCTGTTTTTTTTTTTTTTTCCTCTCTCTAACAAGATAGACATATTTTATGGGGAGAATTTACGACAATACCCAAGCACTAATTCGAGTGTAGGTGTACCCGCACTCACTAGGAGGTCTCATGTTTGAGTCTCATAGGGGGTTTTGGAGAGAGAGAGGGGTGTCGGGCAGTACCTAAGGTTGTCAACTTAGAATTAATTAAAACCGTTGGCCATATAAAATCGAACAAACTTAACCAAAATAAATCGATTCGATTTTGGTTTCAAAGGTTGGAATTTTTCTTGGTTCGATTTAGTTCGATTTTGGTTTTATGATTAAAACTATTAAACTGAATCATATAGCATATTTTCAAACCGAATAAGAAACTAAGTAAAATTATATTATTTTTTACTATTTCAATCAATGTGGATGATGAATTTTTATTCATTTTAATGCTTGAAAAGGTTTGGTGGATTATGACGTTAATAAATATGTACTTTTTTGTTGTTGAAAATGCAAAAAGTTGATCCAAACACCTAATTAAAAAGGACCTAAACTTAATATAAATTCCAATTGAACCAAATAAAAATGAAATTGAACCGAATCAAGACAGTATAGTTTTGATGTTCAGTTCAATTTTGATTTCTACCTTTTTTTTTTTTCTCTTTGAAATCTTGAACTGATGCCAAACTAAACCAAATATCCAAAATTGAATGGATTGACAGTTCCTTGTCTTGCTTGGCATGCAAAAGTATCCACACTCGGGCATTTTGTGGATCTTTTTCGTATATTATATTTAACTCTTGATACCCTTTCCACGTGAAGCAAGGGACTCGTTCTTATGTTCTCATTTGACAATTACGGATAAATTTGACGCTGCGGAAAACCATGATTTTAAAATTGACTAGATCTCAAAGCATTTAGCACACCTAATTGAAGTAATACACTATAAGAAATAAGAGTTTAATGAAAGCATTTTCACCCTTTAAAAGTCAAAAAATAAATATATTTTTTTCTATTTATTATAAAACTCATTTGGTATCAAGAAATCTATCCTAATTACAAACTTGAGGGATGGTGGTAAATGTAATTTTATAGGAAGTTTACCCTTTTCTTACCCCCAACCATTCTTCCACCCTTGATCTGTAATGCCAATTTTCAATACCCTAACCACCATTAGAGGACACGCAAGGCATGCCACTATGTAACCTGCCATGTTTCTACATGGGTATCCTTCTATTCCTAAATGTCAGCAATGGTTATCACTATGGGTGGGTTTTCAAAAGCAGCCAACATAGAGTGTATCTCTAAAGTAAAGCCTCAAGTTTTATCATGTGTCATATTAGATAAAAGTTGCTTTACCTAAAAAAATCTTAGATAAAGTTGAATTTTTAGATGAGAGAGTCGAAAGCATTGTGCTGACATATCACTCAGATTATGGTTTAGGATCCATGAATAAGGCTTCAAATATAATTCAATGGAGAATTATCAAACCATAAGATTGGGAACATGCCCAGTTGTAAACTAGAAAAAGGGGTAAAAGGTACCCAGGTAAACAAATCTTCATATTTACTTAGTATTATGTGGGAGGGGAATAAGTATGCTAACATATTATATTTTGAATCTTACGTGCTAATGGGATTATAAACGTAAGATTTGATTATCATAAATAAAATCGTTGGATGAAGGTAATGCATGGATTCTTGGTTTACCAACTACTAATACAGGATGCGGTCTAAGTCCTTCAGATCCTCATGCAAAACCTTTCTTTAGTTATGGACAAGTGTGTATGTCATGAATAATTGGATTAGAATGTTTTTTCTTAACTAATAACATTGGGAAGTCGAAGGGACAGATAGTGGCGCTTGGGAGTAGAAATTAGTAATAATGGATGTCACTGGGAAGTGGTGCATGTATATATATATATATATATATATACAGAAGTTATGATTATATATGAGTTCACCACATACTCTTTGAATGTTCAAAGGAAGGAATACCGGGAGGTTTTGAGAAAAATAACAATTAGGACCCAATTAAGAGGATTAATATGGAGAAGCTTGAGCAGACTTGTGAGATGAAGTAACTTGGCAAGTATGGAACTGACCTCACTAAATTATCTAGGTAGTTTACCAAAATATCTATATAGTCTTAAAAAAAAAAAAGGGAGTGGGTAGAGGGAAAGGGAGTGGGGGGTGGGGCTGTCGTCCTTGAACCCCTGCCATGGATCCACCAGTTCATCAAGCCCTAGTAACGAAGATAAAAGTGCAAAATTGGCCGATTCCTCCGGCCTTGAGCCCTAAATCTCTTAACGGATATTTGAAATTAGCCCACAAATACAAAGGGCAGAATATAAAATATAGTACCTTCAACAATACCCACATAGTTCATGTTTGTCATTATGACTAAGAAGTGTTACCATGTGAGGAAGACAAAAAATTTCACCCACATGTGGTTAAAAGAAATGGTTCTTGAACTCTTATATCATCCCTAGAACTATTGTTTGGGGACACCTTATGATGAAATCTCAAACCATATGTTATTGCTTGTTGGTGGGTAATATTATAGTTCTAGGTCCCTCCGACAAGCAAGGTTTCACTTTTAAGGAGATCATGATGAACCAGAACATATAGAACAGGAAGAAGGGTGTGATGAGCCACAAGATATAAAAGAGGGTGACGATGCATATTATACCAGTAACAATGATAACAGTGAAAATTTTAATCTTGGTATTGATAATTTGAGATTGTGTGATTATGATACTAGTTACTTGACTTGATGTCACATGTTTATAGATTTATCTCTTGTCAAATATCCAATAAGGTGGATCCAATACCATTTTTTTTCCCCATTTGATAGAGGGCCCACATAAATCTGAAAATGAAATTGAAATCATAAACAAACAATCACAGCGAAAAGAATTACGTGGTTCAGAGTGTATACTCAGACGGAAACTTAGTTCCCTCTCTCGACACATGTAATAAGCCACACCAAGTAAGAAGTGTAAAACAATCAATTCACACTTGTGGTGTTAGAAGAAATGGTTTTTGAATTCTTATATCGTCCCTAGGACAACGGTTTTGGGGGACTTCATGATGGAATTGCAAACTATGTGTTATTGCTTATAGGTGGGTAATATTTTTACTCTAGGGCAACAAGATAGATGTCATTTTAAAAAAAGTTCATTATTAATATATTTCTAGTCTAGAAAGGTCTTATTGTAAGTGTTGTATATTAGAGAAAAGGAAGAAATTTTCCTTCACTGCATGATCAAAGGGTCGAGAAATTCCACCCCCACCACCTCCCCCCCTTGAGTGGTCTTGGGAAAACTCGATCCTTAGAAAGATCAAATACGAACAGAGAAATTCTAACCATCTGATTTTTCTCCCTTGGGGAATAGATTAACCATCTAATCTATAAATGTTACAGTTTATGTAATTATTTTCTGAACCCTTCACTTCAGCTACCGAAATGACCGGGCAACAGTATATATTTTGATCAATTAAATGATAAAAAAAAAAAGCACCTTAGTTTTATTTTTATCTTTTTAGGGAATGTGCATGGCATCATACTGTCATACTGATTTTTGTTTCACATGGTCTCCTATGTGGGTGCTGATGGAAAATCTAGGTAATCACATGGATATAAGATAAGCATACAATACAATTTTACACAGATAAGAACAACGTACCTGAATCCATGAACAATAATAACTCCTCGAATCTCTTCTCGTGTGTTCCTTGTGCAATACGATCAATGTGGGTCTGGTCTACCCTCTTTTCCTTTAGCTTTTGGATCATTAGCTTCACTTAATGAGTTAGTGATAACTATATATGGGGGTGAGGGTAGGGACCAACCCTGCAATAAAATTAGGGTTTCCTCCCCATTAAGGAAACAATACCTTAGGTCCACACATAGTAATAAATATTTCATACCATTAAGGTGTACTAATAGAATCCAATATCTCCATAAAGATCACTTACCAATAATATTGGATTCTTTCTGCTTACTCCATCTATAGTCAACACCACTAAACCGATTTTGAAAACAAATCTTTGATTATGCTAGTTCACCTAATTGGAAATCTTACAATCTCCCACTTGGGCAGCATATGTCACAAGTTTTAGATTTTAAAATTTATTTAAAACGACTCTCCGATTTAGATAAACTGAATGTGACCACAAACAAAACAGTGTCGAATGGAGTGCACCTTAAACCAAATGCCTTGGTCCGAATGAGAATTACAAACACCCAACCCTATTGATCATCACATTTAAAGCGATATGAGACAACACATGTTAAAGTGCTCATAACATCACCGACTTGGGCTGAACAGTATGAAAGTGTGGTATGGAAATAACATGCAATTGTGATCATCATGTCTATTCTCAAATTAGTCCTGGTTCAAAAATCAAATGAGCCCTATGAGACAGACATCGAAGGTCTCATTAACTACAAGCGTCTCCTAAACGCTCAAGCTTCAATCAAAGAAGCTCATTGGGACTCGGCCCGGATGTCCCACAACACTAGCACTAGACTTCAATCAAACGAGGCTTTGCTAGCGACTGGATGTGTGTGTATTGACTGGAACCTCAGATACCGAATGAGGTAAATACACCACATATAACCTCAATTTTCTGTAGGAGGCAAATAAATAAGTGTATATACATAAACAAATTGCCATAAAAATGCATATATATTCTTGAGAACAATAATAATGCATCATATATATAAAATAGAACTGAAAGTCAAATGCGAACATATTGCATAAAACTCCCACTAATAAAATGCATCAAAAGAACTAACAAGTCCCATATTAGTGACATGCTCTTGAAAATTTTTTGGAATCAAGCCCTTAATAAGAGGATCTGCAATCATGTTTTCTGTAGCAATTTATTCCATTGTAATCTGTGACTCTTGAACTTTCTCTCCTACAAAAATTACTTAATGTCAATATGTTTAGAGTCTGAAGTACATTTAAGGTTATGAGAGAAACGAACCGCATCGGAGTTGTCACAGAACATCCTCAATGATTTAGATATATAGTCAACAATCTGTAATAATGTAGTTCTACATAAATTTATGATTCATGAGCTTACTCCCATTGATCTTTAGATAGACCTATTCGATTCCTCCCATTTTTATAAAGAACCTTAGCTTGAATATAATTAACAACCACTGGCTTAGGAGGATCATCAATTCAAGATTAAAATTTATTAACATAATAGCCAGAGAAATATTAAATGATTAGTTCCATTCTTTAAATTTGGAACCATTCAAAATTTTATTTTATTTTTTTTAACAAAAAATAGCTGGGAAGTTAAAGCTAGCAAATATAGTCATACATATTTACCAAATTATACAATATGCAAAAACAAAAGGCATATTAAACTTCCCAACAATATAATTAAATCTGACTAATTGGACTATTAATCAGATTTATCGCAGTATTATTTTCAATAACTGTAGGAAAATAGAAACTGGGGAAAGATCCGACGTCATCAGGGTCACACCTGTGGTGGTAAGATCGCCCAACACATAGTGGAATCTTTCACATGCAAGGTGAGACACTGGAAACAATGCCACTCTGAAGATTCCGTCACCTGTGGTGGTAAGACAAGAATCTTCAAAGTTATGAAGCCCAAAACGTCACCCTCACACTATCAAGCGAAATCGATCAAATGAAGACTCACCTGTGGTGGCAAGAGCACATCATTCACCATATGGTCTCCTTGACTGCAACTCATTCTGAATAGTCAATAGTAATTTCACAATCTCAGGAACTAGCCCACTAAGTAGAAGCGTAATCACTGAAATTATGAAAATCTATAGACTTAGATTGCTACCAAATGCCCGTGGGTTTAGATTTTGGATGCAAATAACAAGATGAGCTATTTCAGTATTTAATTAATAAAATATTCAACATAAGTCCACAAAAGCAACCCATTATAAACCCTAATAGTCAATATGGTAACACCATAATTTAACAGTTATCAAAGTGAGTATATTCTTAGTATCAGTTTTGTACTTCCAGCCATTACCATAAATAAATAAAAATTTAAATATGACATTTTCTATAATGACAACATGCTAAATAAGAAAGTTCATAACATTTATTCATGATAACAAAAAACACATGAAATATATTACTTTATCCATAATTCATTAGATATACGAAGTTGTATGCAAGTATGAACTTTCAACCCAAATGACTTTAATATCTAATACAAACATTGGCCTATAAACTTTAAAGTCAATCATAATAAAGCCCCATAATTTCTTTAAGTAAAAAAAAAATTATTTAGCTAATAGGGCACATGAATCGAATAACTTATAGGCTAAAACAACAATAAATTTTTAATAAATAAAGGTAATGTTGACTTAGATCCATTGTAAGTATAAACAACTTCATAGGCTTTATATCAATAAGCCACTAAAACTTCAATGAGTTCATTTAAATCATTCAAGTATAATATATCTGTTTTATCTCGATGAATTTTCAATCAAATTGAACTTTATCACAAGTACAAATATGATATATAAATTCGAATAAATATTACTTAAACAATGCACTTGTGATATTTTGAATCATAAATGGATGTCAAAACTCATAATTATGTGTCTCGTGACGAAACCTAATGTCACGGAAGATAAATATAACATCAAAGAAAATATCAAAATACCCCAGATTGACTTAAAATTCATGAAACGACAAGTATAGTATACATAATAAAACATATATGATACATCTATCACCCTCAATAGGATAATAATTCATTCTCCCACTAATATAAGAGAGTAGGACTAGATGACCTAATAAAAGTACCATTTATAAGAGCCAATATCAGTTCATATTAGAACTAGATCTAACTGTTGGCTTAAATAAACAGGCCAAAATAGTCAACAGTATAAACAGATTTCAGAAGTTATTTCAATAAATGAAAATTAAATAATTTATGATTCCATTTGCATAAACTGTTTATGGTCTATACAATTATTAGACTCCAAAACTGGATTTCATTGAAATTATGATGAAAATATTTAATAAACTATCAACATGTACAAGCAACGTAGGATGATTTTGTGTCATAACATCTCAAATGTACAAGCAACGTAGGATGATCTTGTGTCATAACATGTACAAGCAACGTAGGAGATCCCCACCGTTGGGATCAGAAACCTTAGGTTACTATCATTTTCTTTAATTTTGGTGACATCATCTTCAGGCAAATGTCACCTACTATACTGTCCTAGGGAGAACCATGAAAGAACAATATATGTCACTTTGGTGGAATCCACATCACCCTTTCATGGTTCTCTAGAATTACGTTTTACAGCTAAATATGTGCGAAAGCTTACACCCAATTTAACTCCAATATATTTATTCATCATAGAGTGTTCCAAATATGACATGCAAACATAAAATGCCATCAATTTTCTGCCTATGTCATTCATAAATGACTTCTTAATATCATAGTAATGATAAACCAATGCAAAAAACATGCATAAACAGAAATACAATTCTGAAGTCATTGAACACAGGCAAACACTATAGTTGTTCCAAAACAATTATGGAACACAAAATTTGGGCATTATTTTCTTGTTTTCAAATCAACCAGTATATTGAACATACATCCTCTGGTAGAACCATAAATAACATTTTAGAGTACATAATTACATCCTCCCACTGGTTTGACCAGTTAAGTAATTATCCATAACATCCCAAGTACATGATAAAGTGGCATTATGCTGACCAATAGTATTTTATTTTCACATGACATTGGGGCTCTCAATATAATTGATCTAAATATGAAAAACTTCATTGGACATTATTTGAAGACTGAACATTACAAAAAAAAAAAAAAAAAAACATTTTATTTAAGTGCATTTTCATCAAAATTGCCTATATTATAAATAGACTATAGATAGTGTCTTATGACAAGACCAAATGTCACATACTATATAGCATTGAAGAACCCGTCAAAATAACTCGAGTTGGTTCAAGAAAATCACAAAACAACAAGTTTATGCCATATAAACAAAATTAATATAAAGACAATATTAGATTTATCTGTTAACTATAGTAAGACAAAATTTTATCCTACAAAATATAATAAGATGATAGAATCTGTAATCTCAGGTGTGACAGTATTCCATCCTCTCAAGTTACTGGCATAATAAAATGCCCCTTATAAGAGTCAATAACTAATTCATTTTGAACCGAATCAAAACTGGTTCGAATCAAGATAATACGTAAACCAATGGTCCACAATCATTATGTAAACAAATTCAATACCACAAGCAAACAAGCCTTTTAAGTCATTGTTCATTTAAGAAACAAACAAACAACAACCCCCCCCCTCCCTTTTTTTTTTTTAAATCTATTGGTTCCATCCCTTCTTAACCAACACAATGAACCAAAGCAATGATTGATTATTTAATCTACTATAGAATTCATCTAAACTATAATAATGCTTGAGTTTGAGTGGTCAATATTTGCAATGTAATGGAACCATAAAGTCTTTAATTAATAAATGTGGTCTTAATCTTGATTCAGTTTACCGAGCCCGATGGTTTGATATGGCTCAGTTCATCACATATAACATTATGCTCATGGGCTTAAACTCATTATTCTTAAATGAATATGGGCTTGGCCCATAAGTTTTTAAGAAAAAACACATCAATATGAAATGTCTATGGGCTGGGCCCATTAAATTTTACAAACTTTTCAACTTAAAATATGATAGATCCAAGTTTGGGTCTATCATCATCAATCACGCAGTCCTACTCCTCTTCTCTTTTTCTCTTGAAACCAAAATTGCCGCCATTGTACAGAGTTTATATGATTAGGAAAAAACACGGCTAGAAGAAGTAAAGAAACTTAATAGTTTCGGGATTATCATCGTTCTTAGAGACATTGACAAAAGCTGCTGGCTGTGAACATAAATATATATATATATATATATATGTTTTTCACAAATTTCCCAAACCGGATTCAACTTCCCAAAACCGTTTATATGGTAAGAGAATCGGGAGTGGAATATTCCCCTTCCATCATCCCAAACCAAGCCCAAGAAGGAATAATACTGAAAACTTGCTACCGAACAACCTTCGCCGCAAACAATGACCGATCTATTTTATCAGATACCTCAAAATCCCAACAAGTGACCAATTGACTCTAACAACCATACTCTCGGTGTTAGATGTTGGAAAAAAATGAAGTCGGCCAAGAATCAAGGGAAGATCTTTCAAAAGATCACCACCGCTCACGGAGGCATCAATTTGACGATGCCAAAACACCCAAAAAAATTTGAACGGTTGGCAGTGACCAAGGAAAAAAAAAAAAATCAATCTGATCTAGGGAGAAACGTTGGTGGATCATGCAAGCATACTGGGTTTAAAAAAAAAACGTTTGAATACAAACAACTAGCCATGATTTTAGCCGTCGCAGCTAAGGATCGACCAACAAAATAGACAATAAAAAATTTATAGAAAATTACAACCTATCATCTCCATGAACCGCTCTGATACCATTGATGGAAAATCTATGTAATCACATGGAGATTAGATAAGCATACAATACAGTTCTACACAGACAAGAACAATGTACCTGAATCCATGAACAATAATAACTCCTCGAATCTCTTATCATATGTTCAATGTACAACACGATCAATGTTGGTCTGGTCTACCCTCTTTCACTTTAGCTTTTGGATCATTAGCCTCACTTAATGGGTCAGTGATAACTACATATAGGGGTGAGGGTAGGGACCAACCCTGTAATAAAATTAGGGTTTCCTCCCCATTAAGGAAATAATACCTTAGGTCCACACATAATAATAAATATTTCATACCATTAAGTTGTGCTAATAAAATCCAATATCTCTATAAAGATCATTTACCAATAATATTGGATTCTTTCTGCTTACTCCATCTGTAGTCAACACCACTAAACCGGTTTTGGAAACAAATCTTTGACTATGCTAGCCCACCTAATAGGAAATCTTACAGTTGCCTCCTAGAAAGGAAAAAATTTTTGGATGGGGCTCCTCTGGTTTAACGGAGTTGGTAGCACATCTCTATGGCATGAAGCATCTCGAGGCACATATTCATGTGTTGGAGTTTGTGTTTGAATGCTTCAGGTCTGTATGCTGCTACCCTCATTGCATCACAAAGGAATCGAATCCAAAAATTTCATGATTGAGATTTGGGATACAATTGACAGTCTCAAA
>NW_024868232.1:143995-160860 GCF_013358625.1 Macadamia integrifolia | reverse complement strand
AAAAAAAAAAAAAACCAATTTCTTCAGATCTTCATATAATGTCTTTAATATATGGGAAGCTGTAAAGGTTCCTTTATGTGTAAAACTGCCCACTTGAGATTTCCCCTTGACAAATGGTCAAGAATCACGATACTCAAGTCAAGAGTCAATACTTATTGGAGAATGTCATAATTACTCTTTCCACAGTACGAATTCCAAAATGCCCTCCATACGCCAAGAGTCTCATACAAATTTAATAAAAGTAGCTGGTGAAGAGATTCTTGTTTTTTCATGAATGACGGAAAACTTGATCTTAATTGAAGGGAAATGCATGGATTGGTTTACTTTAGTATTGGACGAGTGTATTATGAATAATTGGATTAGAACGCTCTTGGGAACTGCTGCTTAACTAATATCAATGGGGATACGAAAGGACAGATAGGGGGCGTTCGGGAGTAGAAACTAGTAATAATGGATCTCACTTGGAAGTGGTGCATATATAACACATTCAGCTAGGTGGGTTGAGGTTTTGATTATATAAATAGAGTTCCACTCTTTAAACTTCAAAGGAAGGAACACTGGGAGAGGTTTTGAGAGAAGAACAATTAGGCCTCAATTAAGAGGCTTAAAATGGAGAAGCTTGAGCAGAATTGTGGGATGAAGTCACTTGGCAAATATGGAACTGACCTCACTAAATTGGCTGAAGAGGTATTATCCTCCATTCTTTAACTCTTGAATTCTCTCACAACTATGATAGTCTAATGATGGAATATAGCCTTTGTTTTATTGTTAGCCCTTCACAGTTGGCTTATCTTGTTAGAAATGGATTTTGAATTTGGCACCTTTTGTTCTAAGTGAATGTGGGAGAGCATGTGGTGTAACGGTTAAGTTGTATTATTTGCAACATGTTGGTAACAGGTTCGAAAATTGGAAATAGCCTCTCTTGTGAAACAGGGCTATGGCTGTGTACTTATTTGCCCCTCCTAGATCCTGAAGTAGTGGGAGCCTCGTGCACTAAGTGCCCTTGTTCTAATTGTAGTGTAGCTTGCCTATGAAGAGCCAGTCCTGTTTGCATGACTTACAGCCACATTTTAAGTAAACTACCTCATCAATCTGCATCAATAACTAACTTGCAATTTTGTTGAATTTTATGATGTTTCAGCAAAAGCTGGATCCCCTAATTGGTGGGCAGCAACAGATAGAGCTCATGACCTTAATTCTTTGCAGGCGGAGGAAAAATAACCCTTGCCTTATTGGAGAACCTGGATTTGGGAAGACAGCAATTGTTGAGGGATTTGCTCAGCATATTGTCAATGGTGATGTCCCAGAACCATTAAAGGGGCAAAAGGTAGAAGTAGAATCATTTCAAATTTAAGGATCACTACACTGTCAATGGAGATACTGTGTTGACGATGATGCCAACTACATTTCTGTTGATGTAATGTACTTCAGGTGATTTCCTTGGATATGGGACGCCTTGTGCCTGGTACAAAATTTCGAGGGAAGTTTGAGAAAAGGTTAACCAAGCTGATGGATGAAGTCAAACAGAGCAATGGTGAGGTACTACTTTTCATTGACGAGGTGCATATGTTAATGATAACAGGAGCTGCAAACATCTTGAAACCAGCCCTTGCTCGAGGAGACCTACAGGTATCGAGTTTCTCCTCATTATTTTCCTAATTATTGATTTATATATGAATCTTTATCATCCGAGGTTTACATCTTTGCATATGCAGTGCAGTGGTGCTACAACACAGGATGAATACAAGGAGTACATTCAGAAAGACCGAGCACTAGAAAGGCGATTTCAGCCAGTAAAGGTTCCTGAACCATCCATTAGTGAGGCAATACAGATTCTGAAGCAGATTTCTCCACGTTATGAGATTTTTCACAAGCTCAATTATACACATGAAGCTCTAGTCGCTGCTGTAGAGTTGTCAAAACAGCTTATCAGGTTTGTTAAATTCAAGTGTCTTGTTACCATACAAATACTTCTGTTGATTTTTTCAATCATCAAAGTTATTGTAAATGTTAATGTATTAACTATTGAGAAACATATGCCAAAAAAAAAAAACCATAGGTTTACTTTTTTCCTTTCATTTGTATCCGTTCCTTCATTCTCTGCAATGTGCTAGAAATATCATGTCTTTGGTTTCATTGCTTACTTACTATTCTTATGCGTTGTCTTGCTTTCATTTTTTACCACACTAAGAGTTGACACTTGAGTAATTTTTTATATTTTAGTGACCGGTATCTCCCTGACAAAGCCATTGACTTGATAGATGAAGCTGGTGCTTTTGTTCGAATTTGTCAACGTCAGGTAGGGTTCCCCACCCTATCCAAATTTAATTAAAAAAAAAAAAGGCAATTCATTTCCATATTCACTACTCAACCTATAGAACTGAATGTGATATGTTTTTCTTTGTGATAGCTTCCTGAGGAAACCAATGAGCTTTACAAAGATCTTCGAAAGATCACAGAGGAAAAAACTGAGGCAATCCGTAGCCAAAACTATTCAAAGGTACTAATGCATTGGTGTGATCAAATCTGTGTGATATACTTTCAGTTCACATTCTTTAGCTTACATTGCACAGATCATGACAGGTACAAAGCTTAAAAGTTCATGAAAAAAAGATCAAACTAAAGATCTCAGAGATCAAGGACAAAACTGGAAAGGGAATCAATGCAAACGGTTCTAACCTGGTAGTTACGGAAGTCGACATACAGCATATTGTTTCTTCTTGGACTGGAATACCTGTCAAGAAGGTTTCCACCAGTGAATCCAGATACCTTCTCAAGATGGAGGAGTCTATTTGCAAACATGTCATCGGTCAAGAAGCTGCCATGAAGGCCATTTGTCGGGCTATCCGTCGTGCCCGCGTTGGCATTAGGGATCCTGCCCGACCAATTGTCAGCCTCCTATTTGCTGGTTCAACTGGTGTAGGAAAAACACAATTGGTAAAAGTGTTGGCGACTGAGTACTTTGGTTCCAAGGAAGCCATGGTCAGGTTTGACATGAGTGAATTCATGGAGATGCACTCGGTATCAAAGCTAATTGGTGCGCCCCCAGGCTATGTTGGCTACCAAGAGGGTGGAAAACTTACTGAGACTGTTCATCGCCGTCCTTTTACTGTTGTCCTATTTGATGAAATAGAGAAGGCGCATCGTGATGTGTTCAATATCATGCTTCAAATCTTGGAAGATGGCAGGCTTACAGATAGCAAGGGGAAAACAGTTGATTTCTGTAATACAGTTATCATAATGACATCTAATATTGGGACTTCTGCTGTTGTAAACGGTGAGCAGCAAATCAGTACAAGCCAGGTAAATGCCAAAGTTGTGGAGGAACTTAAAAAATGTTTCAGGTTGGAGTTTTTAAACAGGTTGGATGATGTTATCGTATTTTAACGGTTGACAAAGGAAGTGGTGAGGAAGATTGCAGAAATAATGCTTAACGAGGTGATTGCAAGGCTTAAGAAGAAGGTTATTTATCTCAAGGTGACAGACACCTTCATTGACCAGGTGATTGAGGAGGGTTATAGTCAGACATATGGAGCTAGGACACTGAGAAGGGCCATAGTGAGGCTTCTGGAAGACACCTTAGCTGACAAGATACTGGCAGAGGAGATCAAAGAAGGAGATTCAGTAACTGTTGACATTGATAGTGATGGTGAAGTAACTGTGCACAAGGATACCCGAGTTCCCATTCTTCTTCAGAATACAAACCAATGGATTTGCAAAAATTGTTTTGTACAAAATGCATTGCATATCCAAAAATTCTTATGGCAGCTCCAAAGTCCCAACAAAATTATGTAATTATTGAGACAAGTTTTACTTATTTGTAGGGATAGTTTAATTTTGCTAGGTGGGTTTGGTACTGAAACTATAAATTACTGAAGGAGAAATATTGACCAGGCGAGTCATGGTAAAATATTTCTTTATTAATTTTTTAATGCATAAGAAACATATGACATGTAAACCATACTGAGAGAGATGCTGGAGAAGAGGTGGTTGGAGCTGAAACTTCAATGGGATTATTTGTTGTTGTTTTGCTAGAACTGCATTGGTGTAGCTGTTGGTATACTCATGAAATAGACGTTGCATTCTCATGTGATCACCCCTTTTACTCATTATTAAGCATGTGGTGTTAATAAGATGCAATATATTGGGAAGTAAACTGCCAACTATGGTGGTGAATCACAGGGTTCAAAAGCTCTCATTATCCCTTTAATCAAGCAACAAATAGGACAGGTCCTTATCATCAATATGTGAAAATCCTTGAACTTCCATCCAAGCTCAAGCCTTCAACTTAAGTAAGGACCAGCAGCAAACAATGCATTGAACAGACTAAGTGCCATAGCCAAGAAGATATAAGTTAGTAGCCTGTTCGAGTATAGAGTTCTATCACCACATCTGTTGCCAAATTTTGGGAAGACGAGAAAACCGATTCTTTGCTAATTTATTGTACCTGGTGGGTACCCAAAGAATAATGAACAAAATCAGATTATGGTAGCCATCCAAACCATCACGTCTGTATTTTCTGTCAAGTCCATTCTCATCCTTGCTTGTCATTGTGATTTAGTAGCTGAGATCTGAAATTTGTTCTGCCAACGGATGCCAATGCCACTTTAAAGAAAGAGGCAAAATAGAAGAAAAAAAATGTAATCACCAGTAATCTCTGCATGAACAGAAGCCATCTCTGAAAGAATGAAACCGACTTCGGTCCCTCACGACAATTTCCCGTCTGTACACCTTTGATATTAACTTCATCACAATATGGCAGTCCTTGCATACCCTCAAATTCTTCACGATTCTGATGATGCTTTCCTGACAGAGTCTTGAAATCCCAAATGCAACCGCAAGTTTCTCACTGTGCCTAGAAACTGCATCTTCTTTTTCTTCATCTTCTATATCGTGCAAAACACTCCCAACCTCCGGGATGTAACCTCCTTCAACCTTAAGTCTCAGCATTATCTCCCCAAGCTTCTCATATGCCTCTTTTGCAACCTCACTTAGTCCTTCACCCACCACGAAACTGTACATGACCTTGTCAACCTCAATCATGCTCCAACCTGGCGCCTTCTTAATCTTACGATCAGCCATTGACCTTCTTACCATGATGACATCCTTCCATTTCCCGGCAACAGCATAAATGTTTGACAAAAGAACATGATCGCCAGAATTGTCAGGTTCAAGTTCAGAAAGTCTTTCCTTCACTTTCTCTGCCAATCTGACATTCCCATGGATACTACATGCCCCAAGAAGNGTACAACCGGCGGGCCCCTACCCGCCGGTCTCAAACCGGTGGGTATAACCGGTGGGTAGACAGCCCACCTGTCTGACCCACCTGTGTGGCCCCGAAGGTGATCCTTATGTCCGATCGAACCCAAATCGGACGTGTGACCTTCTTTTGACGTTCTAAACACGATTTTGACATCGGATTTCATTAATTTCGATTCTAAAATGGTGAAGTACTAACCCCTCTCAATTATGTTAGGTTCACCAAATCCTACCCGATTCGCTCCGGATCTCACCCGTACCGAACGGGAATCCTTGTACGCAACAAGTAAGTGGAGAGAGGACGTTTGGCCTTGTTTCAAGGCATTTGTTTGGCATTCATATAACTATATCTAATCTAGTCATGTCATCATGAATATGCTATATAGATTAGTCATTCCACACCTTGATGTGCATATACACTATGTTTACTTTTCAAATGCGAATTGAATGAGATGTTTATATGTTGAATGTGGACATCATGATGCATAATGCATTGATAGACTAGATGCCGTTGGTCGGCTTGGAAACGAATGCATTGGTGGCCCCTGGTATGGGACACGGAGGCACTATGCAGTCGTACTATTGTCATATAGGAGCATGCGGTATTAGGATTCTCACCATCCCGTGCTACGACCCTTCCCAACAGGGGTTAAGGTGTTGGGTTGCCATTTGGGGGGAAGCAGGGGTCGCGGTTGTCGGACACTGTGGCGGTTAGGCATTACGCCCGGCGAGTCATGTAGGACAGTCGGCAACCCCGGTGGTACATTCAAGAGGGCCAATCGTACTGCTTTTAAATTGCTGGAGTCAGCACCTTTATTTCAGTTATTTACATTTCTGTTGAGAGCCGGTGGACGGCATTGTCTTTACTTTTCCGAGTACTCACGGTGGGCCTTCTCCAACAGCCCCATCGGCGTATCGCGGGAGGGAGTTCGCGGCTCGTACCTGGAGTATACGCGCACTGTGGTTGTAGTAGCACTTAAACCAAAGACTTAGTAATGTTGCTTAGGTGGATGTGACTTAAAATGTATAGCATGGCATGTAGTGCATATGATGTGTTGTGATGTGTGGACTGTTGTGTGTGGTCCACCTCTCTACTTACTGGGCTAGTGAGCTCATTCCACGTGTACACCCCCTTTTTTAGATGATTTTGCAGGTCATACATCTGAGGAGCATGGGGTGGGTCCCACAGTCGAGTTTCCTGAAGAGGACTGGTGGACCCCTGAGGAGTTTGAGCACGGCGTAGACTGCTCGTGTGAGAGCTGTGCTGCGGGACAGCAGTTCTGTGGCCGAGCTGAGCTCCACCCTGGAGGCCGTGCTGAGCTCCACTTCCGAGGCCGAGCTGAGCTCTTCTATATGATGCCGAGCTGGGCACCACCCCTGATGCCGAGCTGAGCTTCAGTCTTGAAACCGAGCGGAGCTATGTACTCTGATGGTTTTTGATGATTTCCTGTATATACTTGATATTTGAATTTTATTCTTTTTGTGTATATATCATGCCTTCGGGCCCAAATGTATATATTATTGTATCACAATTCGGGTATTAAGTATATGGGATTTATTCACAGGTAAAACTTAGTCTTCCGCTGATCTGATGAGCTTATGTTAGTGTGTGTATGCTGTGGTGGAATACAATATCTGATGATCCTGGCAGGTTTGGGTTAACCGGTGTTAACTCGGTCACCGCTCCGGTTCAGTGTGAACGGGGTGTGACAGTTATCATAATGACATCTAATATTGGGAGTTCTGCTGTTGTAAACGGTGAGCAGCAAATCAGTACAAGCCAGGTAAATGCCAAAGTTGTGGAGGAACTTAAAAAATGTTTCAGGTTGGAGTTTTTAAACAGGTTGGATGATGTTATCGTATTTCAACGGTTGACAGAGGAAGTGGTGAGGAAGATTGCAGAAATAATGCTTAACGAGGTGATTGCAAGGCTTAAGAAGAAGGGTATTTATCTCAAGGTGACAGACACCTTCATTGACCAGGTGATTGAGGAGGGTTATAGTCAGACATATGGAGCTAGGACACTGAGAAGGGCCATAGTGAGGCTTCTGGAAGACACCTTAGCTGACAAGATACTGGCAGAGGAGATCAAAGAAGGAGATTCAGTAACTGTTGACATTGATAGTGATGGTGAAGTAACTGTGCACAAGGATACCTGAGTTCCCATTCTTCTTCAGAATACAAACCGATGGATTTGCAAAAATTGTTTTGTAGAAAATGCATTGCATATCCAAAAATTCTTATGGCAGCTCCAAAGTCCCAACAAAATTATGTAATTATTGAGACAAGTTTTACTTATTTGTAGGGATAGTTTAATTTTGCTAGGTAGGTTTGGTACTGAAACTATAAATTACTGAAGGAGAAATATTGACCAGGCGAGTCAAGGTAAAAAATTTCTTTATTAATTTTTTAATGCATTAGAAACATATGACATGTAAACCATACTGAGAGAGATACTGGAGAAGAGGTGGCTGAAGCTGAAACTTCAATGGGATTATTTGTTGTCGTTTTGCTAGAACTGCATTGGTGTAGCTGTTGGTATACTCATGAAATAGACGTTGCATTCTCATGTGATCACCCCTTTACTCATTATTAAGCATGTGGTGTTAATAAGATGCAATATATTGGGAAGCAAACTGCCAACTATGGTGGTGAATCACGGGGTTCAAAAGCTCTCATTATCCCTTTAATCAAGGAACAAATAGGACAGGTCCTTATCATCAATATGTGAAAATCCTTGAACTGCCATCCAAGCTCAAGCCTTCAACTTAAGTAAGGACCAGCAGCAAACAATGCATTGAACAGACTGAGTGCCATAGCCAAGAAGATATAAGTTAGTAGCCTGTTTGAGTATAGAGTTCTATCACCACATCTGTTGCCAAATTTTGGGAAGACGAGAAAACCGATTCTTTGCTAATTTATTGTACCTGGTGGGTACCCAAAGAATAATGAACAAAATCAGATTATGGTAGCCATCCAAACCATGACGTCTGTATTTTCTGTCAAGTCCATTCTCATCCTTGCTTGTCATTGTGATTTAGTAGCTGAGATCTGAAATTTGTTCTGCCAACGGATGCCAATGCCACTTTAAAGAAAGAGGCAAAATAGAAGAAAAAAAATGTAATCACCAGTAATCTCTGCATGAACAGGAGCCATCTCTGAAAGAATGAAACCGACTTCGGTCCCTCACGACAATTTCCCGTCTGTACACCTTTGATATTAACTTCATCACAATATGGCAGTCCTTGCATACCCTCAAATTCTTCACGATTCTGATGATGCTTTCCTGACAGAGTCTTGAAATCCCAAATGCAACCGCAAGTTTCTCACTGTGCCTAGAAACTGCATCTTCTTTTTCTTCATCTTCTATATCATGCAAAACACTCCCAACCTCCGGGATGTAACCTCCTTCAACCTTGAGTCTCAGCATTATCTCCCCAAGCTTCTCATATGCCTCTTTTGCAACCTCACTTAGTCCTTCACCCACCACGAAACTGTACATGACCTTGTCAACCTCAATCATGCTCCAACCAGGTGCCTTCTTAATCTTACGATCAGCCATTGACCTTCTTACCGTGATGACATCCTTCCATTTCCCGGCAACAGCATAAATGTTTGACAAAAGAACATGATCGCCAGAATTGTCAGGTTCAAGTTCAGAAAGTCTTTCCTTCACTTTCTCTGCCAATCTGACATTCCCATGGATACTACATGCCCCAAGAAGGGTTCGCCAAATAATGGCTGTTGCCTCAATTGGCATTCCATTTATGAATTTGTAGGCCTCATGAAGAAGACCAGCCCGCCCATAAAGATCGACCATGCAGCCATAATGTTCTATGGATGGTTCTATCCCATATGTCTCCTCCATTTTGTTGAAATACCTACATCCTTGTTCAATTAATCCAGCATGGCTGCAAGCGTACAAGATTGAAATGAAAGTAATTCCATCAGGCCTGATTCCAGAATCCTCCATTTTGTGGAAGAGTTCTATTGCTTCCTCACCATAACCATGCATTGCAAACCCTGCGATCATTGAAGTCCATGAAACGATACTCTTTTCAATCATCTGATCAAATATCAAACGAGCCATTTTCACATTCCCACATTTCGCATATGTATCTAAGAGTGCATTACTCACTGAAACAATCCAATTATAGCCTACCTTCTCTATGTAGCTATGCAAGATCTTCCCAAACTCAAAAGCACCAGCCTGTGCACATGCAGAGAGGACCCCAGTCAGGCTCACCTCATTGGGTCTCATCCCCAATCGCTGCAGCTCTCTGAAATACCTAAAAGGCTCATCTAAGCAACCATTATGAGAAAACCCAATAATCATGGTACTCCAAGAGACCGAATCTTTCACAGGCATGTCGGAAAATGTACTTCTTGCGAGCTCCAGCTCACCCGATTTCATGTAACCAGCAAGCATGATATTCCATGACATCAAATTCTTGAACGGAATCTGCTTAAAGGTAATCTCTGCACCCTTTATGTCTGAGCACCTAAAACAAGCAGTAACAATCGCATTCCAAGCAACAATATTTGGTTGATGCAATTCATCGAACGCCTTCCTTGCTGATACAATGCACCCACATTCTGCATACATACTGATAAGGGTCGTTCGAACGAAGATGTGAGTATCGAGTCCATGTATTAAAGACTGACAATGGAGTTGAACTCCAGCAGCAAGCGACTTGTAATTAGCAGTGGCTTTAAGAATGAAAGCGAAGGTGAAGCTATCGGGTGTTGGCATCGTTCTCCTACACATATCGATGTATGTAAGGAGGGAATTCTGAGGGGTCTCGGATTCAGAGAGTCCTCTAATAAAGGTGTTGTACATGAAAACATCTGGCGAGGGGATGTGAAAGAGAAGACGACGAGCGTAATCGAGAGCATTGGCGATGGAGACAGAAGAGAGGAGGAGAAGCTTCCCAGAGATTAAAGGGTCTCTTTCTAGTCCAGTTTTAGAAGCAAAGGCGTGAATTTGCTTAAGGCCGTTCAGGGTTCTGCAATCTCTCAATAAGGCTAGACAGAGCTGTTCGCTCATAGCTTCTGCTTGTTCCTTCTCAACCGTTTTAACTACCTCTGAAATGGGTGAATCTGTTCGCTCGCTCTAGATAAAACGGCCGGACCATCGACCGTTCGTTCATTAGACCAGAAACGGTCCGACCACCGGTTGAGTTTGAACACTTCTAATTTAAGCCGACCCAGGGTCCACTGCTTTCAACTCTGTAACGCCGTTAGGCCTAAGAATTTCTCGCGCTCGCCCCTCTGGCCCCTCTAGTCCCTCTCGCCGTCTCTTCAACCAGAGCTTATGGGAACGGACGAAGCCAGCACCGCCCATTATCCAGAAAACGAGGCGCCGGCGCCTAAAAACGTGGAGGCATTGCTTGAGGTATAGTTACTGGCAATTTGTTGTGAGATTACACTAGCGTGTACTTATCGTTCAAATCGCGGGTGAGAGTGAGCTACAGAGTTGCCTGAATCTGCCGCGATTGCAAATTTTGCAAAAAATTTTTTGGATTTCTAAATCTTTAGTCACTGAAGCCCGTTTTGGCTTATGCTTTCGTCCTTCTTTAAGTTATCGCTCGTGAGGAATATTTACATACAGTTGGTGTGGATATCGGAATTTTTACTAGTTTGATCCGGTTTACTGGTGAATAGCTGCTACTTCTTGTGCTAATATCCTTCATTTGGTTTTTTTTTTTGGGGGGTGGGGTGGGGGTGGTAGTTATCTTATCGCTTGGTATATCGTCTGACTAATATGATGAAATTCTCCGGTTTGTCAAATAGCCACCCAAGTAAATGTGAAGACATTTAATTCAGGAAAAATTATTTGTCAAAACCTCTTATCGCCTCTGGAGCTCTCACAGAATGGCCGAAGGTCATCTCAGAGAGAGCTCCAGGGGGACCATGATACAGTAGCTGAACTAACCTCCAATATCAGTGATGGAGTAGCCTTAGGGAGAAGAGGGAAAATCGTACAAGAGGGGGAAGGGGATCCACACCACGCACAAATTCACTAATTCTAAACTTAAATTCACTCTAAAACTCAAACGTTGAGTTTATGCAGGTATTTTAAAAGAAAATAATGAAACTCCTACTTAGACTAACACTAAAACTGACTCCTTCATACGTATCCTACCCAACAAATTTGAGAAAAAAATAAAAGACTTAATATTAAACTAAACTACTTCCAACCCTTGTTGGACCAAAAACCTGGGTTGGACCGGTTCATCTTGGCCCTTGGCTTCCATAGCCGGTCATGCTGGTCCAACCAAGTAAATGCAAGTGTATCTACATCAGCTCTCCCCTTCTGAAAAGAACTTGACTTCGTCGAGTTTGGATGAGGTCCAAGAATGCCGTCAGAGTCGATGCGCTTGATGAGAAAAGTACCAACTGTCTTCTTGAGCTTGAGAGTGGAAAGATCTTTGCTGGTAAGAACTGCATCTCAAGGCCACCATGCTGAAAAGTGTATGTATTCTCATATCCACAGTGCTTGGCTTTCTTGTCGAACAACTATGGGCGCCCCAAAAATATGTGACAGACTTTCAGAGGGAGAACATCACACTGAACTTGATAAATCAGTCCACCAATGGAATACGTGCGCAAACACCTTTTATGAAATTTTCAAATCATTGTTGTTCACCCACCCAACCTTGTAGGGGTTCGGATGAGGCTCAGTTTTTAGACCCAACTTACGAATAACATCTTCAGCAACAACGTTGGTGCAACTGTCGGGGTCAATCACCATATTACATAAACTGTCATTGCATCGCACCCTGGTTTGAAAGATACTGTTACGGCGCCAATCGTCCTCCTCAGGAATCTTCTGTGTATTCAAAAGAGGACGGATCACATAGAACGGTTGAGGCTCACCATCACTGTCACCATCATTGATCTTGTTAAACTTTAGGGAGTTTCACATACCAATTTGAAGACCCGGCTTGACAGTAGAAGCAGCACAGGAGGTGCTTTCTTTGCGTTCCCGTCAAAGTTTCCTTCACCACTACGTTTCCACGTTCCAAACTGCGAACCCTTGATGGAGGTTCCAGGAATGGGATACAAGAACAAATCTCAAGCTATTTCCAAGAGGGGGAAGATTCAAAGAGGGGAGAGCCTTAGAGAGAGCAATAATCATACACTCACTTAACCTCCCATCACTTCTCATCTACCTAACTTATAGAGTCCCAGTTGGACTCCAATAAGGTAGAGAATAGGTGGGACGGTTAAGAGAATCTCTCTCTCTTCTCACGTTCCCTCAAGCAGCCCACTTAGGCACTAAGTGGGTGGGTCCCACCCCCACAACGGATATGTGGGTGGACCCCACCCATGACTTTTAACATCTCCCACTCACCGTAAGTGGCGCATCTCTCTTAACTATCAAAACCTTTTATGCAGAAATGGAATGTGCGACCTAAGAGATATATCTAGGGTAGGAGTGCTATATCAAATCTCCATCTGACTAATATAGCACATCATTCGGAATAATCTCATAATACCCTAAACAGTTCAACTATATCAGATTCTACACTCTCGATCTCTCTTGATGAGCAGTGTGAACCAACTTTATGCGAAGCACTAATAATTTTGTCTAACCGAAATTTGACAAGTCGCCCGGGTAATGAGTCATAACACAATAAGGTATAGAAAGAAAAGTTTTTCCATAGTCCTCATACCATTTAGATTATCCCCAATTGCTTTCCCAGTCTTGCCCTGCGAGACCGCATCATCCTTGATCCTTATGAACAAGCTAAAGTAGCAACATTGGGTGTCCTCTTCATGACATAGTCTAAGGTAAAGGGTACTGGTTGATGGTTCACACAGTGACGAAGCAGGGATTCATTCGGTCACTCGCATTATCGGTCGGCATTAGCACATGCAACTAATGCATGCTATGGCGTAACTCTCACTGGCATGGGCATGTCACTAAAAATATAAAACGCCATACGAATCTTGGTTCAGTCGCTTTTCAAAGCACCTAACATGATTCTTTTAGCACTAGTTACTCTTGCAGCCAACTGTCTAAAAGATTCACATTCGGCTTTAACTCAGGCTACATGGAATTGTGATGGTTCCACGTTCGACTAGGAAGCATAGTTTTTAAGGCGCTGGTGCGACTAAGGCGTTTGAGGGCTTGTCGGAGCGCCTTAGCAATAAGGCGGGCATAAAGCGTCGCCTTATTGACTAAAGCGTTCTTGTGTACTTTTTTTTATAAAACCAATCTATTTGACTCAAATACTAGTTAAATCCTATTACTCATATGCTAAATAAATATTAAATGTTTATATTCATACCAATGTAAGATATTCATCAAGAAAACAAATCAATAAAGTGAATAAACTAAGTTCATCATCAATTCATCATCAATCATCAATCATCAATATTCAATCATGAATCATCAATATTCAATCATCAATCATCTTAACATATTAACATATAATATAAATACATAATTATGAAACAAAATTATAAATATAAAGAAAAGAAGACATAAAATATACAAGTATTTATTATACTTACCTCTATGATGCCATAATGAGTGCCTAAGCCCTAAGGTCATCCACTATATTTCTACTCCTATCAAAGAAGTAATTAAGAACTTAGAATTAAAATACATCGAAAGTAAAAATCGAGATGCCAAATTAAATGGATGAGAAGTGACTAACCTAGGGATTCTTAATCATTCTAAAAAACTTTAAACTTCAATGAAGCTAAAACATAAAATAAACTAAA
Organism: Macadamia integrifolia; assembly: GCF_013358625.1. Lineage (NCBI taxonomy): Eukaryota > Viridiplantae > Streptophyta > Magnoliopsida > Proteales > Proteaceae > Macadamia > Macadamia integrifolia. The sequence goes on along the minus strand of NW_024868232.1, from coordinate 146,865 downwards.
ATGCTAAGAATTTAGTAAACAAAGAAAGTCAAATACTTAAAAGTTCAAGGACTCAAAAAACTTTAAAGTTTAAAGACTCAAAATACGTCAAAGTTCTAAAACTCAAAGACTTTCAATCCAAATCAGTAATTAAATTAAAATCTTCTTCATCTGCATTCTGTTGCTGGCTTGCATCATTTGGAGCTATGCCATAATCATCCTCAATGTTTTCATCATCACGAATATCCTCTTCACTCATCTCATCCACTTCTTCATCTGATAAATCCTCAAGCTCAACCCTCCTACCACGCCGGGTATAGCAAAGATTGGTTCCACTGGTAGATGCTGGAGCCCTCCTTGGTCTATTATGGCCTTGGTATGATAAAGATGCTCCAAGTGCTCTATCAACATCTCTCCAAGTGATATCATTCTCAGAATGCACTAATTCATCCTCTGATTCACCAATCATCCACTCACTACTCCAATTAAGATCATCGAGCAACAATGGATTGTAGTTTCGACATTGTTCTTTTCTTTCTTGGAACCTTGCTTGAAGTCGGCGATTATATTGAATGTAGACAAGATCATTTAACCGCTGATGCTCTAACCTATTCCTCTTCTTGGTGTGAATCTGAAAAACATTAATAATATGAAGTTATCTACTTATCTTCAATAAAACCATATTAAGTGAAGTACATGTACTATTGTAATCAAAACTCAATAGTCAATACTCACAAATTCAAATGTGCTCCAATTGCGCTCACAACCAGAAGATGAGCAACAAAGACCAAGTATGCGCAATGCAAGCTTTGAAAGGTTAGGAGCAGTACTTCTATGTCGAGACCACCAAGAGACTATAAATATATAATATAAAAAAATAGGTTAAGTAAAAAATCAACATACAAAGTTCTAAACTAATTAGAACTTTAAAAGGAAATATACTTACTAGGATTCAACTTGTCCCTTTGTCTAATCGCCATGTCCTTTGCAAAACTTCCTTGAACAGTGGTATACTTGTCAACCTGGACAATGATCTTATCTTGCAAGGTCTCATCAGGCACCAACCTTACAAGAACATCATTGAAGGCATCACTTGCTTTTTGAGCTAAGTCCAACTCATTATCAGGATTATCTGCTATTGCCTTAAAGAACTTGTTTGGATTGAGGAAAAAGGCAGTTAAATATATTGACCCATTCATCATAGTCTCACAACGGTGATTAACAATCGCTATGATTTTCTTCCATTTCCTTTCATCATCTCCAAAATTTTTTTTGATGTTTTTCTTTGCCACTTGTATTGCCATATATACTTCAGGCATAGCAGGCAACTCATCACCATCTACAATCCTCAAGAGTTGAAGAAGAGGCTGTGATGCTCTTATACAATCCATCACACCATTCCAAAATGTTGTAGCAAACACAGTCTCAGAAGCATTCTTCCCTGCCTCTGTAGATGCAAGCTTAGAACGGGACCATTCATCATCAACAAATAATTTTTTCAGAGATTCTCTGTGCTTGTATAAGCTCTGGAGTGTTAAAAAGGAAGAGGCAAATCTAGTCACTCTAGCCCTCACTAAGTCTCCTCCTGTTTTTTGCCTCATGGCTTCAAGAAGACGAGTGTGCCTGTAGATGAATGCAGTCAATTTCCTGCCCTTTGATATAACAGACATGTAAGAGCGTAATTTGCCTACTTCCTCCATCATAAGGTCTATGCAATGAGCTACACATGGACTCCAAAATAACCTCTTCCTTTTCTCCATTAGTAGTCGACCCGCTGCAACATAGTTGGCAGCATTATCAGAGACTACTTGAACCACATTATCTTCACCAATCTCTTCAACCTTGCTATCAAGTAGCTTAAATAACATTTCAGCTGTTTGTGATTGGCTAGATGCATCCACAGACTCCAAAAAAAAAGTCCCCTCCGGACAATTGACAAGAAAATTAATTAGGTGCCTTCCTCTCTTGTCTGTCCACCCATCTGACTTGAGTGTGCACCCATGTTTCCTCCAATATCCTTGACACTTCACCTTTAACTCATCAATTTTATCCTTTTCAGACTTCAATAGAGGCCCCCTATAGTCATGAATTGAAGGGGGCTTGAAACCTGGTCCATATTGACCAATTGCCTCTACCAATTCCTCAAAACTCCTCAACTTTAAAGCATTAAATGGAACACCACTCTCATAAGCCCACCTTGCAAAATAAGAACGAAGTTTATCTCTTTCTTCTTCTCCTCTTACTCGGTTCTCCATTGTTGTTTGATATGAACCTTTATCCCTCCTTTCTGCAACCACTTCTTCAGGAGTCCTCCTCACATGCTTATCCATGGGACCCCTTACTTGTTGTTTGGATTGTGTTTGAATGATAGCTTTATTTCTTCTTGAAGTTGTCCCAGAGCTAGGGATAGGAAATGAGACCCCCAAATCAGACACTATATTATGTTGTGAACGGGTTACTTCTGTAGGTCCATCACTAACATCCAAATCATCCAAACAATCAAAGTTCCTCTTCCTCTGGTTCTTCAATATTGCATCTCTCATCTCTTTAGCAATTGCTTCAGTTGTTTTCACACACTTGGCTACATCTCCATAGCCACCAATAAGATGTTGCTTCAACCGTTTTATTCCTCTGACATCCTTCCCACAAAGGGTACATTTAATCCAATTTCTGTCAGATACGTCAGGCCAATACCCATATTTCCATCCAGGATCATTTGACTTAGCTCTCCTTTTCGGATCCTTGCTTGGATCAATCGTTGATTGTGCAGTAGCAGCAGTACTTGTATTTTCACCCCCACTGCTACCACCAATTGTTTTCATAGATAAGTGGAACCTGAACCTACACTTATCAACCAACCAATCATCTTTGTCACCATAGGAAGAAAAAAA
>NW_024868232.1:34371-142741 GCF_013358625.1 Macadamia integrifolia | reverse complement strand
AGAACCGGTCCAGCCCAGGGTTTTGGTCCAACAAGGGTTGGAAATAAAATTAGTAGTTTACCCAGTATTTTATTTCATGCTTTTAGTTTCCAAACTTGAACGTAGGAGTAGGATTTATTTCCTTGCTTTGGTTTCCTTTTATAGTTGTTTCCTAGTTTAGGCTAGTTTCCATTCCAGTTAAGTTTCTTATTTCATGTTCCTATTTTCCTATATATTGGTTGTAATCGACTGAAGATTTAGAGAGCAATTTGATTATTGAATGAACGTGTGAGTGTGATCCTCCTTTTCCCCCTCTACTCTGATTTCCCTTCCCTTCCCGAAGGTTCTCCATCACATATCACTTATTACAAACACATGTCTTAAATGCACACTCCTTAAAAGTGATTACATTATGTCAATAAAATTGTCTTATAAAAGAAAGATACATCATCCACGTCTAAGACCCAGACTCCTACCATGTGAAAGGAACACATCCGTTGGAATAGGTTTAGTCAATGGGTCAGCTACCATATTAGATGTGGAGATGTGCTTTAAGACAACTTCTCCCTTTGCAACCGTATCACGGACGTAGTGGTAACGTATCTCAATGTGCTTGGCTCTTCCATAGAACTTAGCATCATTGGAAAATGCCAAAGCTGCTGTACTATCAGTATGTAACATTACCATATCATCAGCATGTGAAAACATGCTGAGACTCCTCAAGAATCTCCTAAGCCATACTGCCTCCTGAACAGCTGCTGAGCATGCAACGTACTCAGCCTCCATCGTGGATAGAGCAATGCAGGTCTGCTTCTTATTGCTCCAAGTCACAGCTCCACCTCCAAGGACAAATGTATAGCCTGAGGTAGACTTTCGCTCGTCTTGGTCGTTGCCCCAATCAGCATCACTGCATCCTCTCAATCTCAAGTCTGGACCACTGTAGGTGAGCATGAGATCTATAGTCCCACGAAGGTATCGAAAAATCCTTTTGACTACCTGCTAATGAATTAGCCCTGGGTTACTCTGGTAACGACTAACCATTCCTACTGCATAGTATATGTCTGGATGGGTGCACATCATCGCGTACATCAGACTACCTACTGCAGCAGCGTAGGGTACTCGTGACATTTGTTTCTTCTCTTCTTCATTCTTAGGACATTTGCTCATGCTCAATGTGCACGTTTTGTCCATTGGAGCGTCTATGGGCTTTGAATTTTGCATGTGAAGTCATTCAAGAATTTTCTCCAAGTAAGTCTGTTGAGACAAACCAAGAAAATTCCTTGATCGATCCCTCACAATCTTGATGCCCAACACGTAGTTGGCTTAACCTATATCCTTCATCTCAAATGTGGATGATAGCCATTCTTTAGTGGCAACAATCATGTCAATGTTATTCCCAGCTAAGAGAATGGCATTGACATACAAAGAAAGAACTATGAATCCTTTATTGGACCGTCTTATATACACGCAATGGTCTTCTTCAATCACCTCAAAGCCAGTCGAAATTACGGCGTGGTGAAATCTAAAGTACCACTGCTTGGACGCTTGTTTGAGGCCATACAAGGAACGCTTAAGGTGGCATAATTTACGCTCATGCCCCTTGGCCTCAAATCCCTCTGTTTGATCCATATAGATCTCTTCGTCTAGTTCTCCATTGAGAAATGCAGTCTTAACGTCCATTTGAAAGAGTTCTAGATCTAACCTTGCAACAATGGACAAAATAAGGCAAATGGATGCTATCCTCACCACTGGGGAGAATGTTTCATCATAGTCCACACCCTCTCTTTAGGTGTAGCCTTTCGCCACAAGGCGTGCCTTATACTTGTCAATTGATCCATCCGCCTTACGCTTGATCTTGAGAACCCATTTGTTCCCAATGGTCTTGCAATTGGGCGGAAGATCAACTAACTCCCAGATTTGGTTCTTTTTCATTGAACTCAACTCATCATCTATAACAGCCAACCAATCATCCTTAGCTATTGATGAGAGTGCCTCTTGCAAAGAAGCTGGCTCTCCCTCATCACTTGGGGTGAACACAAGAGCAGTTTCCCCTTCAATATCGAATCGATGACGGGGAATGTGTCCTCGTGTGCTTCTGCGCATGAGATGATCTTGATCATCTGTGGGTGTGCTCCCACTAGGTTCACGGTGTGTAGGTGTGCTCCCACTTGGTGCACTCCCACTAGGCTCGCAGTTAGCAGATGCATTACCATCAACGACATTCTCATTATCTCTGGTGATTACATGATGAGATATAACCCCATCCTCGTTAAGATGATGAGATACACTGTGAAGTTCCTCTAATTCATAGAGGTCAAGATCTCTATGTGCATTAGACAGGCTAGGATAATCCGATTCTAGAAAATCGACATCACGTGATTCAGTTTCAGTCAGACCTCCACCAGGATGTTCACTATACATAACGTACCCCTTTGAGCTGTTAGAATACCTCACAAAGATGCACTTCTTAGCTCTGGGTCCTAACTTCCCATACTTATGGGACGAGGAGTGAATATACTTTGCACAACCCCATGGTCGTAAGTGCCCTATAGCAGGCTTAGTGCCTTTCCAAAGCTCATAGGGGGTGGATGGAACAGACTGAGAAGGTACTCTATTAAGAATGTAGGCAGCAGTCTCAAGTGCATCTTCCCAAAAACTAATTGGGAGGTTGGCTTGCACCATTATGGATCTAACCATGTCCAATAGAGTCCTATTCTTTCTCTCCGCTACACCATTTTGTTGTGGAGTGTAAGGAATGGTCAACTGCCTCACTATTCCTTTTCCTCACACAATTCCTTAAATTGATCAGATAAATATTCGCGTCCACGGTCAGTTCGTAGAATCTTTAGATTCCTGCTTAATTGATTCTCAATCTCTGTCACAAAGCGCTTGAAACAATCCAACGCTTCGTGACGGTGAGCTATCAAATAAACATAACCAAATCGCGAATAGTCATCTACACAAGTGAGAAAATAGGAGGCCCCATGTCTTGCTTTGACATTCATGGGTCCATAGATGTCCAAATGGACTAGCTCTAAGGGCTGAGTTGATCTTGCAGCCTTTCCAAAAGGCTTACGATGAGCCTTCCCTGCCAGACAGGGTTCACATATAGGCAGGTCAACTTTAGCGAATAAGCCTAAAAGGCCTACTCTAGCTAAACGTGACATTCTGTCCCACCCTATATGACCTAGTTTAGCATGCCAAGTCACAAAATCTAAATTACTGTTAACTACAAATGAAGAAGAAGAACTAGAATTTGCATTAATTAAATCTAGTTTAATAAATCCATTGTCAAGAGTATAGTGCCCCCAAAGGACATTTTTAAACATCAAATCTAAAGAATTGAAGGAAAAAACAAAATAGTATCCAAACTCTAAAAGTGCTATAATAGAAATGAAATTATGCATTATGTCCGGAGCATAAAGAACATCATGGAGAAGAAGTAGGCGGCCTGTTCGCAAGCGGAGCTGGACCGTTCCAACTCCCAGAACATCAATGTTGGCGCCATTTCCCATGAATACACTTTGTGCTCCCAGGAGCACTTTGCAGTAATCTACGTAGCCACCTCTTTCCCGTGTGATGTTTCCGGTTGCTTCTGTATCGACAATCTAATTTGACTGCGTTAGGGCAACCAAAACATATGTACTAACACAAGTACAAGGGAGAAAAGATAGGGACTGTACCTTCTTTGGCTCAGTGCAATCATGAGCAAAGTGTCCAAGTCCTTGGCAATTATAGCATCTCTTCTTGGATATGTCCTTGTTCCCACATTTGCCCCTCTTGCGTTTGACCCCACCCGCCTTAGGTGCCTGATTCTGATCACCTCCTTGATTTCCCTTTCCTTGCCCACGATGCTTGGGCTTGTTGCCCTTGCGTTTACCCCCTTGGGCGACAAGTGCTATGATCCGTGTCGCCTCTAGGCGCTCTGCCTCCAGCTCAAGGTGCTGGGCAAGATCAGCCAGCTTCTTGATAGTCTCAAGATGGGCAAGGACAAGTTTCATTTGTGCCCATAAATCAGGGAGTGTTCGAATCAGTGCCTGAATCTACTGCTCATCAGAGAGCTCATGTCCTGCATCCTTAAGTTTGCGGATCATTTCTTTCATAGCTCTAATGTGTTCGGGCATCTTATGCTTTGGGTCCATTCTGTACATCTCAAACTTGAGGACCATACGTCTAAGTCTGGTAGTGGCTGTACCCCCGAATGCATGCTTGAGCTCGTCCCACATGGACTTAGCTATAGGGAACTTCTCATAGTCTCCTGTAATGTCATCGTGCATGGCACTGAGCATGATGTAACATGTACTTCGGTCCTTTTTGACCTAGGTAGCATAGGCATCCTGGTCTTTGTGGGTTTGGGTGGTCTCTTTACCTAAAGAAGGCAAGGTGGTCCTTCCATTTCTGTGGTCAGGTATTCAAGGTAGTCTTGCTCATTGAGCAGATACTAGATTTTTCATTGCCACTGGTCATAGTTTTCGTGGCCAAAGTTTGTCGCATTTGTTCAAGTCAGCGATCACATTCTTTGATGCCATTTCTACATCTATATTGCAAAGGAAACATAATGAGTATATTTCTAAGTACTTTGTATATTGCCACTTGGAACCCTATCAGAGTTAATTATTCCTGATGTATAGTGTGAGACCAATCATCTCGTATAACTCAATGTCGAACCCCACTAAACATGTATCAGGGATAATTAATTCTAAAGGTTACTAGTAATGTTCAATGGAGGAATAGGCATCTCCAAGAACATAAAACGCACCATACATACGGGTGCGCGGGGTCCCTAAAAAAGAACCCTTTTGGTACTTCTGGTGGCATGTCATGGTGACTCTACTATATGTCTCATAGTGGGTGCGCAACCCCCATTACAAGGCTTCCAAAAATATAATACATGTCCTTAAATATTACATCATCATAAAAAACCTACTACAATCTACTGGGAAGCACACCACTGAGAGACATACATATAGGCACCACTGCGCACATACATAAATACGCCATCACACAGTACTAAAGATACATACATATTTATATATACATACATAAATAACATGATGCGTAAAATTAGACCTCATCAAAGGTATGGGCTCATGTATAAATGCATTAATGAAGTGGGCCCAACACAAAAGAAATCACAAAGTTTTAAAGCCCATATAAGTTTTAATTAAAACAATAAGGCTCATTCATAGCATAGGCCCACAAGCCCATTAACAGCATACGCACAAAAGCCCATTAATAGCATAGGCCCACAAAGCCCATTAGTCTATTAAAGTTTTAATTAAAACTCAATAGCCATTACAATTGATACAAATAAAAAAAAATGTGATTCTGTTAACAAACAGAATGACTTGGTATAGTGGTAAGTAAGACAACAAACAGAATGACTTGGTATAGTGGTAAGTAAGACAGTAAGCAATCCATATTGAAGGTCTCAGGTTCAACACACTCTACTGACATATTCAATTGTATTTATTTAAACAGACTTTAATAAGTCGAGCCCAAGCCAAACCGAACCAAAACATTTCGAGCCAGACCAAAAATAAAACCGTGCCGAATTGAACTAGTCCAGTCCAAAAAACGGGTTAGGCCGGTCTAGGCCGGATTACTCAAACTGGACCGGACCAAATTAAACCAGACTGGTTCGGGTCAACCCACCTTGTGGGCTGTGGGGTTGGGTCGGTCCTGGTTCAGGTTTCAGGTTTGGCAATTTGGTCCAACTTGTGTCCAATGGGTCTTGGGTTGGGCCCATGGGTTAAGCCTCATGGGCTGGCCCATACAGGCTCACAAAAAATTAGAAAAAAACAACCTGCGTAACAGGTTTAGTTTCTTCCTCTTTTTTTTTTTTTTTAAATGTATGGCCACACAACCGGCAGCGGCGCCGCCCCTTCTTTGGTTTGCCACGGACAATGCCGATGGCTCCTTGGGCGGCGTTTCCGCAGCCCAAAAGCCAAATGGGAAAAAAGAACCCATATGCTTACCCATTAGTTACCCACAATTAGGGTTCCAAACCCTAACCACACCAAACAACCAAACACCTTTATGCCAGCCACTGTCGGCGACCCAAACCGAAACGGGGCTCTGATACCAATGTTAAACTTTAGGGAGTTTCACATACCAATTTGAAGACCCGGCTTGACAGTAGAAGCAGCACAGGAGGTGCTCTCTTTGCGTTCCCGTCAAAGTCTCCTTCACCATGTTTCCACGTTCCAGACTGCGAACCCTTGATGGAGGTTTCAGGAATGGAATACAAGAACAAATCTCAATCTATTTCCGAGAGGGGGAAGATTCAAAGAGGGGAGAGCCTTAGAGAGAGCAATAATCGTACACTCACGTAACCTCCCATCAGTTCTCATCTACCTAAATTATAGAGTCCTAGTTGGACTCCAATAAGGTAGAGAATAGGTGGGACGGTTGAGAGAATCTCTCTCTTCTCATGTTCCCTAAAGCAGCCCACTTAGGCACTAAGTGGGTGGGTCCCACCCCCACAACGGATATGTGGGTGGACCCCACCCACGACTTTTAACATATCTCATTAGGCTCACGATCACATTCAGCCTTCAGATTTACTGTTCTTGTTTTTTGTTGCTCTTCTGGTGTATAGGGTATAAAATTGTCCTTGTCGATGTAGGCCAACAATTGGTTAGGACATTGATTTGCTCTATGCCCGTACACCTTGCATGAGAAACATTGAATAGCCTCCTTTGGAAATACTAAGTTGCTGTCATAACCACGTTGAGGTGAGGAGTATGGATGATTAGGCCGTGAAGATGACATGTCTGAATCACGACGAGGTGGAGAATATGGTCGACTGGGTCGTGAAGATGCCATAGATGAAGCACTAGCTTGTGGTCTGCTGATTGACTTTTCCTGTGGAGATGACTGTGGCTGAATAGAACTAGGAACTCTAGGAAAAACATCTGTAAATGGTTTCCGAATGTATGGGCGTTTCGGACTTTCCTCAACCTGATATGCTACCTGCATGGTATCTTCTATTGTAGGCAGTGGCTAGATGCAAGGGTTGAACTAAGTTGAGGGTGCAAACCGTTGCGGAATTGTGCTACCAATACTTCTTCATCCCACTCAAAATCAGAACGAGTGGCCAAATAATGAAATCTAGCAACATACTCTTTAACGGTCAAATTCTCCTGTTTCAACTGTGCAAACCTGAGATGCATGCGTTGCTTGTAGTCAGAAGGCAAGAATCTCCGGTTCATGATTTCATGCATTTCAGCCCAAGTAGTGACCAAACCAATGCCGTGCCTTTCAGTTTGGCCTCTGCAAATAGGATCTTTCGGGCCTCAGTCAACCCATACCATCTGAAGAAATGTTTCTAAGTTGTGAATCGAGTCAAGGTATAGTTGTGGATTATTGTCTCCATAAAAATCAAGGACATCCAATCTTGCTTCTCTTTCTGCTCCATCATCATATCTACCAGTTCCATATGGAGGTGGAGGTGGTGGTGTATGATGTGGTGGCGATGGTGGTAGTGGTGGTAACGGATCCTGTAGAGTGGTGTTGGAAGAATCCTCAGATTGAATGAGACTCTTTCCTCTATCTGCTGCCACCAAACGATCAATAGAAGCTTGTATGGATTCCATCATTGTCTTAAGTGAAGTGACATCGGTAGTGAGAGCTTCAAATTTTGCATCAGTTTCTCCCTTATAGGAGTTCAGCTGTTGTACAACTTCACTATTGGCTACCATGGTGGAGATGGGTAAGATTACACTCAAATATGATGGTAAAATAGTAAATAAAAGAGGTTTAAAGGGCAGTGGTAGAATGGTAAATAATTCTCTCTTTATTCTCTCTCCCTTTTTTTTTTGGGGTATGGCAGAAGGGTAATTATAGGAAGTTCAATTTATGTCACAAAGGGATGTGTCACGTGTGGGGTAGGGGTCTAATTGGAAATAAAGAAAAATATGGAGTAAAAGGGAATAAAGGATAATGTGAGGGGTAGTTCAGGAAATAAGAGATAATAAAAGAAAAAAGGGGGTAAAAGAAGAGTCATGGGTGTGTTTTACCAACAAAGGAGGGGTTTCTCCTTGTTGGAGATGGAAAACCAGAGATGGAGAGAGAGTCTTCGACCAAGGAAGGTGACTTGCGATGGGCCTTGTGGGTACGTCTCTCTCTTTTCGTCTTCTTCTTTCTTCTCATAGTTCTGTTCTTTCCCCTTATCGTCTTCTCCTTCTTCTCAGAAATTCTGCTCTTCTGGTTCTATCGCCTCTTCTGCTGCCCTTTTATTTATTTATTTATTTTTGGGTCGCTGGAAACCTGAAGAGGGGTTCGACTGAGAGGAGTTCTGGTTATGGTTAAGGCTCGGCTTCTCTCTACTCTCGACTTCTTTTCTTCTACTTCTTTTGTTCTTCCTTCTCTTTTTCTACCTTCTTTGAATTCCTGCTCTTTTTTTTTTTCTTTTGGTTGTCGAACAAAGAAAGAGGAGGTGGGGTTTTTTTTTTTTTTTTTTTGCTGATGGAAAAGGGAAAAGGAGGCAGTGGGAAGGAGGTGGAGATAGAGAGATGAAGGGAAAGGGATTGGAGGCTACGATGGGTTTCTCTGGTTCTCTGGTTTTTTTTTTTTGTCTCCGTAGGAACAGAACAAAGAATGAGAATGGAGAAGAGCAAGATGGAAGGAGGAAGGAGAATGGGACCTTCGGTTCTGATACCAAATTGATGGAGTAGCCTTAGGGAGAAAGAGGGAAAATCGCACAAGAGGGGGAAGGAGATCCACACTACACACAAATTCACTAATTCTAAACTTTAATGCACTCTAAAACTGAAACATTGAGTTTATGCAGGCATTTAAAAGAAAATAATGAAACTCCTATTTAGACTCTAACACTAAAACTGACTCCTACTTCATACGTATCCTACCCAAAACAAACTTGAGAAAAATAAAAGACTTAGAAAATAAAAGACTTAATATTAAACTAAACTACTTCCAACTCTTGTTGGACTAAAAACCTGGGTTGGACTGGTTCTTCTTGGCCCTTCGCTTCCATAGCCAGTCATGCTGGTCAAACTAAGTAAATGCAGGTGTATTTACATCAATCAGGCTTGCCTGGCCTATAAGGCACGTGAATGCAATTCCTTCAAAAGTCTACTAATTCCTGTTGTTCACCCTTGCATATATATTCTTTTGATAAGCCCCAGCATATTTTCATCTACGGATAAGATCCTTCCCTAAACTTTGTTAGCATATCACAATGAGTAAAAAGATGGGGGGGGGTGTTATCTACTATGCTTCTGCATATGGGAGTCATCCAATAAGAACCACCTAGTTACCAGATGCTCAACAGTGAGGATTTTGACCCGTGTGGTTATTAGACTTTAAAACTATCTTTTAGAGGGAGCACATTGGGCCCAAACTTTAGCAGTTGGGAACTTAGAATGCGGGGAGGATAGGAGGGGGACCTTGAATAACATGATATGAGATCTAAGATATATATATATATATATATATATTCAGAGAGTAGAGAATGATTCGACTTGTCAATAATGACAGAGGTCATTCTTATTTATGAGAAGATTACAATAAACCAAAAAAGGAAAGTAGGGTAACGCTGACTAAGCATCCTTATCTACAAGACTTACTACGGTAAATAAGACTTAATCAAGGTAAAACATAAAACTAACTATGGTCATCTTAACACTTCCCCTCAAGTTAGTGCAAATGTATCGTATTGCCCAACTTGGAGACAAGAGGATGAAATGTCTAACAATGAACAACTTTGGTAAACAAATCAGCTAACTGATTTGTAGTACTGACAAAGGTAATGCAGACTGTCCCTTGGTCAAGCTTCTATTGATGAAATGTCTATCAATCTCAATATGCTTGGTCCTCTCATGCTTGACGGGGTTGCTGGTGATGCTGATGGCTGCTTTGTTATCACAATACAGACGCATAGGACCTTCAACATTAACTTGAAGATCACGCTGTAGGCTCTTAAGCAAGACTAGCTCACAAATCCCTTGAGCCATTGCACGATATTCAGCTTCAGCACTAAACCGAGATACCACAGATTGTTTCTTGCTATGCCAAGTAACAAGGTTCCCTCCAAGGAAAGTACAATACTCAGATGTAGATCTCTGATCTTCAATAGATCTAGCCCAATCAACATCAGTAAAGGCTTCGATCTTCAAGTGTCCTTGATTCGAATATAGGATTCCCTTTCCAGGAGCAGATTTCAAGTACTGAAGGATTCGATACATAGCTTGAAGGTGAGGTGTCCTGGGATCGTGAAGAAATCAGCTAACAATACCAACTACATAGGCTATATCGGGCCTAGTGTGGGACAAGTAGATCAGGTGGCCAACAGGTCTCTGGTACTGTTCTTTATCAACAGAGTCCCCCACTCCATTGCTCAGCTGATGATTAACCTCCATAAGGGCATCCGCAGGCTTGCACCCAAGCATACCTGTCTCACTAAGGAGATCCATAACATATTTCATTGGGGAAATAAATATACCTTTACTAGATCTAGCCACTTCAATCCCAAGGAAATATCAAATAGTTCCTTAGTCTCGAACTCTGCTACTAGTAAGGCCTTCAGGTTGGAGATATCCTCATCATTGTTATCAGTAATCACAATATTGTCAACATAAACGATTAGAGCAGTAACCTGGTTACCTTGCACCTTTGTGAACAGGGTGTGATCTTCTTGACTCTGTTTGTATCCAAAGCTGATCATAGCTTTGGCCAAACCATGTCCTAGGAGACTGCTAGAGGCCGTATACTGACTTCTTCAACTTGCAGACACGTACAACGGTGGAGGGAGTGGCAAAACCAGGAGGAACATCCATTTAAATTTCCTGTTCAAGATCTCTATTCAGGAACACATTTTTAACATCCAAATATTGAAGATTCCATCATAGATTTGTAGCGTTAGACAACAACACCCTGATAGAGTTCATCTTTGCAACTGGGGCAAAGGTTTCCAGGTAATTAATCCCGTAGGTTTGGGTGAAGCCTTTGGCCACCAAGCGTGTAATGTAGACTAGGATGGAGAGTCTAACCAAGTCTCAACTGCAGGGACTTTTAATCAAAGAACAACTAGATACCAACCAACACAAGCTAATAAAATCAAACCAACAGAAAATAAGGCAAATCAGCAGCTATCGACTTCAACATCCAGTAATACTTATAACAGATCAGAATTGCTCGAACAGGAATGAACCAGCAGTAGTATTAGGACGTTAGCAGTCCCAAATCAACAGTAGACACTACAGAAAAGAATAGGACTGATCTGAACAATCGTTTCTGGTTCTGCTCTGATAAGGTCACTACAAGACAAAAAAATGGAGATTTCTAATATCTCGCTAACCACAGTCCAGAAAGGGTCCAAAACTGGATCGAGTTTCTCTATTAATGAGGGTAACCTCTGGTCAAAATCTCAGGCAAAAGTGACTGTCGGTTGGGCCTGGACAGAGATCGAAATTCCTTCACAGGAAGCCTATCGCCTGGACAGAACTGATAAGAAAATAGAAGTAAATACCTGTAGTAGCAGACCAGCAATTTAACCCCTTGACTTCCTTAAGAGAGATGAGAGAAAATAGATAGAAGAGACCTTTTGGACTTCACGCCGCAAAGAGTCATCGGATCCAACACCAGTCCATCGCTTTAATCACACACACAAAGCAAACTCAAAGAGCAAACAGCAGCTAGCTTTTTCATTCATTAAAATCGTGGGCTCAAAGTGAGAGCGCTCATTTATTTATAATAATGATGGGGGTCATAGTTGTCACGGCGGCAAGGCGAACCAAGGCGGTGGAGGGTTGTCTAAGCGTTTAGGCGAGAAGGCGCACTCCTTGAGGCGAACAAGGCGACCAATTGTTATTTTTTATTTTTCCTATTTTCTAACATTATTTAGTAAGCTATATATACCTTGTATCATAAAAAATCAACATTAAACAACATTAAGTCATTAAAAATCAACATTTAGCCATATTAAATTATAAAAAATTAACATTAAGTCATATTAAGTTATAAAAAATCAAAATTTAGAGAAATGCTCTGGTTCTAATAACAAGTTTGACTGGTCAAATGATATTATTTTTACATGAGACTTTTTGTATCAGTTATAATATAAAACCAGCTTTCCAACAAGTCTAAGATTACTTAAATCTAAGTTGTAATGACAAAGTTATGCTCCGGTCAAACTTATTTTTAAGTGCTCGAATGCTGTTAAAATCGCCTGAATGAAAATAATTTTATGGATATCAAAACAAAAAATTATTTTACCGGACTTTTGGTTTTTAGCAATGTTTTAACATGATAGAATTTATAAAATTTTCATAATTGAGAAAACTCCAACATTTAAAAGTTGAAAATCGCCCCTATAACGAAAATCCAGTTTTTCTTCTTGGACTGGGGGGTTGACCTTATATCCTTTTGGAATTTGATTTTTAAACTATTTTTATTGGATTCAAATAGGGGGTATTTGCTTATTTATGAATAATATCTTAAGTAAATAAAATAACAAATATAAAAAACATTTACTTGCAATAAGGCGAATGTCGCCTAGGCCCCAGGCAAACCAGCTGGACGCCTTGGCAACTATGAGCTGCTACATAGCAAAAATAATATAATAAGAAGTAATAATATAAGAGATTGTACAAGTCCACGTGCCAAGAAGATTTAAGGTGGAATTTTTTTTATTGAAAGATCATCATATGGATTTTTTTTTTTTTTTTTTTTCCTTTTAGTTTGTTTACAAGTTGGACAATGTAATTACTTGGAGATTAAGTCTTAGACTTTCACTTCAAGTTTAAACTTTCATTTTTGTGTGCTTACCCAAGAACTATAAATTGTAATGCATTGTTAGCACTTCCCTAACAAATCTATGAATGAAAAAAATAAAAATATTTGTGCAAGAGATCCCTGTGAGATGGAGTAAGGTGAGAGGCCTTGGGTAAGATGCCTAGCCTAAGAGAGCCTACCAATTTCTCTTCCCATTCTCCCCCTGATGTAGATGCACGATGGACTCAGAAAAAAAACAATATCTTTTGATTTGATTTTCTTTTGTTTTAGAAATAATTTATTTTTAAATTAGCTAGCTTCTAATTTTAGAATAGTTTCCTTTCAAGTAGTTTCCATTAATTCTTTGATTTTTTTCCTTTATATTGGGCATGTAAACGATGGAGAAGTTCAGTTTTAGATTTTGAAGAATAGAAATTTGAAGGTTTTTTTTTTCTTGGTTTTGAAACCATGGCTGCTGATTCTCTCTATATTCCCCTTTTTTTCTTTCTCTGATATTCTTCTTTCTTCCCCTCTATTAGTCTGATTTTTTCTCTTCTCATCTGCTTCTTTTCCCCTTTTTTCTTTTCCTTCTATTATTCTTCTTCTTTTCTAGTTTGCTTGTTCTTTTTTCTGGTTCAGTCCAGGCGGTACTGGCAGCCAGTGAAGGAGTTCGAACTCCTTCATTTCTGCAGCTATCAACCTGAAATTTGGGGCAGAAGTGCTTCCCCTTGGGGCTATTTAAACCCTAGCTTCCATTCCAAGCTTTTGCGAGTCAGCGGATATAACATCTGAAAACCAGAACTCAGATTTGAGTCCTCCGGTAGGTTCAGGTCGCAGGATCCTCCCCGAGGCTGTAGCTTCTCCTTCTGAACTGATATTGGTTGTAATCAAGAGCAATCTGAGTTCCGATCCCTCTCCCAAAGTTTCGGTTTGATTGGATTACAATTGAGAGAGCTCTGCCGATCGAAGCCAGCAAGAGGTTTCGTTTCTAACATCTTGTTCTCTAACATTACCTAAGGTTGAAGATGATGATTCCTTTAGTTACACTCTTTTAACCTATTTTCTTTAAAATCCCAGAATAAAGCCCTTATGTTTAATTTTCAGTTCTAAAACTACCTAGCTGCCATCTAATTACTTTTAAAGCCTTGCTTGTTTCTGAAATTACAAGAATACCCCTCAACCATTAAATTTGAGATTTTTAGTCATTTTTTGGGCCATAAGCGATCCGATTTCAGTCATTAGAATCTGGATCCGCATCACCCCTCCCCGATTGATACACTTTCCCTGTTTATATATTCTGAATTTTATTTCATGCACAATTGAGACAAATGGACGCCTAAAGCTGCTGCTGAGACTTCCATCAATTCAATAGAAGAGTGTACCCTTTATTGCGGCAACAGAAGGTTGACTGAAGAAACCCCAAAGCCAGCCTGAAGTTCTACAGATCTAGGTTTTTATTGCAACAACTTCAACTCCTCTAAAACCCAGATCCACTTATCGGTTGTTGGTGATATTTGGAGGACTGAATCCACTCTAAAGAACCCACCCTTTCGATGCTGATTCGGTATTCATCAGATGGCTGGGTTTGTTTATGTCATATACATACAAATTCTGAAACTTACCTTCTAATTTCGTGACCTGCTGATATCTCAGCATCTAACATTAGTTTGGGCTAAGATTTTTAGAAATTCATCCCTTCTAATAGACCTCTTTGCTTAAAATATTAGGTCCATCCACTGTTTGTATCCTTTATTTCTGAAGTTGTTACTATTCTGATTGTAACTGTGATCCCGTTCTGCAGTTTAGTCAAGTGTGACTTGGCTCTACATTATTGAGCCTATTAAATCAGGGAACTCATAATATACATTATTTATATGATGATACTACTCGTCTCAAATTTTATTACCTAGTACCAAATTTTGTCCTTCCCTCTGAGGAGACCTATCTCTCTTTGACAAAGTTGTAAATATCCAAATCCTTAAATCAGTTTTTCCCTCAGTCAAAGTTTAGCCACCTAGTCTGCTAGTTGATTTGGCTCATAAGCCATCACGTGGTAGACCTCATGTACATGAAGTCACAAGATTCATACACAAATTGCATAAATCTCAATCCCGAACACAGAATTTCTTCACATGCACAAGACTTCCATGATTTGAGTGAAAGAATTTTGATTTTGTAATTTCAACCCTATGATAACAATGTATCCCAGCATCTAGCTAACCAGATTTCATTATGTATTTAGCTGACCAGTTCAGGCCAAATTTACCCCAAGTTAAGACTGGGAAAGTCTCTCTCGTAATTTGCATTTAGAGATTGCCAAACCCAAGTTAGCCCAAGATCTTATAAGGCATTCTATTGTAGTGTAAGTCATGATTTCTACTATGTCATGAGAGATATATATTTATTCAAATGATTATATAAGTTAAAAAATAATAATAAAAAAAATGCAGGTGAGAATCTGCATAGGGATATAAACTCACAGAATCCACGTGAGGAATTTTATGACAGGTAAACCACCGAATTACTTGCTCTCTAAAGGTCTTCCCAACATCAATTAATATATACTTGTGTTCACGGTCACCATTGCAATAATCAATAAGAAGTGATGTATTGCACCTATAAAGTTAATAACCCATCAGTTCCACTAATCTCTTCGCTACAGAAGGCTATAGCTAAGCACCATCAACAATATAAACATATTTCCACCGGGTTTTTAAACTCTAAACGCATCGCCTTACATATCCTGCGGGTTCGGGGAAGGGAATTGTGACTGGGTTAATCTTTCACCACAGTTATGCCATTAAAATAACTGTCAGTTGAAGCTTGCGTAAAGGTAGTACCCGATGCCCTCATACTTGCTTATTTTGTTCAATTAACTTTAAAAATAAGCTACCGGTCATGTTTATCCAACCAAAAACCCTAAAAATTCATCATTTCAAACAGGAAAACTACGAACCTGTAGTTAGGGTTACACTCGGGAGGGATAGTGAGGGCCTGGGTGCAAACACTACAAGGCGAATCAGTGGGTTGAATCAAGCACATTGCACTTGGGACCATGCTCGAACAACCAGTTCCCAAGAATATCAAAGCAGAAGATCCATGGCTATCATCTCTCAATTGTGATTCCGTGCAGCTCCCATTATCGGTAAGATCTGTCTCCATTTCGATCCTTACTATGAAAGAGAGAAAGGATTTGGCTTTAGAGATGAGAGAAAAAAAACAGAGTTCCTTTGTGAGCAGGTAATAGAGCCGTCAATGGCGTGGAACGATGAACGTAAGTGTAGACAGTAGACACTTATATAGGTGGAATCTCGCGGCGAAACCCAGCGGTTTTGGCGGTTGACGCTAACACGTGGCAGGCGCCCAACGGTTAATAGTCTATCAGACAGCAATTTTCTAGGGAAGTTTGGAACTGGGCCCATCAACTCGGTTTGATCTACTCTTGGATTGGAATATTCTGATCAGATCCCAACCAGAAGGATCGTCAACAATGGGAGGAAGTGTCTGACAAATTGGGTTGCGCTTGGTATGTCTTCTTGGTTATGCATTCTAGGTTCTAAGCAGAAAAAAAAAGAAAAGCATTCTATGTTGATAACCAAGAAATTATATCAAACACAATCATAATTGATTCCAAAACAATTTCTCAAAGTATCATAGTTGGTTTGTTCTTTTTAACAGTGATTTGTAGTTGAGATATCCACGGGTGGGGTGCTTGAGGCCCACGAAGTTTTAAGATTAAGAAGACTGTAGAAATGCAACTCTAAAAGCGATGCAAAAGGTAAATGAAAAAACGAAAACAAACAATACACACAGTTTTACAAGATTCGACAAGATTGCCTACATCCTCAGTGAATGAGATTTTGCTTCACTATCAATAAGAGAACAACAAGTCACGTGATCTACACCAATACTCCCTGGATTAAACTGCGGCATAATACAAGACATCATACCCCCAACAAAGATAACTGCAGGTCACATGACCTCTAACAAAGATTAAGATTAGGCATTCAATATAGAATCGAAGGTCACATGACCTTTTGCAAGACAATTACATGCCATAGTACATAATTTACATACACGATCACAATTGGGTTACATCAAGGATCTGCTCTAAGCCCCTATCTGTTTGCACTCATTATGGATGACTTAACCAGACACATCCAAGGCTCAGGCCCGTGGTGTATACTATTTAAGGATGATATTGTGTTGATAGATGAAATTGTGGATAAGATTAATACTAAACTATAGTTATAAAGACCAAACTTGGAATCAAGAGGTTTTAAGTTAAGCAGAACGAAGACAGAATATATGATGTGCCCCTTCAGTCAATTTAGAGGAGGGGAGGGAGTGGTGAAGCTTGGGGAACAGGAACTACCTCGGAGGGACTGTTTTAAATACTTGGGGTATATCATTGATATAGAGGATGATATTGCTCATACAATTACAGTGGGGTGGATGAAGTG
The DNA here is from genome assembly GCF_013358625.1 of Macadamia integrifolia. NCBI lineage: Eukaryota > Viridiplantae > Streptophyta > Magnoliopsida > Proteales > Proteaceae > Macadamia > Macadamia integrifolia. The sequence goes on along the minus strand of NW_024868232.1, from coordinate 125,564 downwards.
GAGAATCGCGTCGGAAGTATTATATAAAAAAAGAATACACATTAAAATCAAGGAAAAATTTTACATGACAGTTATACGACCAGCTATGATGTATGGAACAGAATATTGGGCAGCTAAAAAGAGTAATATAAACAAACTGAACATAGCTGAAAAGAGAATGTTAAGAGGTATGTGCAAGAAGATCAGGATAGATAGGGTAAGGAATGAGAATATTAGATATAAAATGAAGATTGCACCGATCTAAGACAAACTCCGCTTGAGCCGATTGAGGTGGTATGGCCATGTCCAACGAAGACCAATGGAGACTCTACTAAGGAAGAGTGACCAGATTTATTGGGAAGGTGCTAGAAAAAGTAAAAGTAGACTTAAGATGACTATTAACGAGGAATACAAAAAGATATGCAACTTGTAGCGTTCGATCCTAGTATGATTTCAAATAGAGTTTTGTGGAGAACAAGGACCCGTGTTCTGACCATCTATAACAGATTTTTTCATGATGTGTATCTCTATTCCACGTTACCTTCTAAACTTATCCCCATATTTTTCTCCTTTTAACCCATCTTTTATGAATAATTTAACTCCATTACTTTCAACTATTTTGCAACATTTAATTCATGTAGCCGACCACATTCAATTGGGATAAAGTTATGTTGGTTGTTGTTGTAGTACATAATTTATATACGACGTATAAGTGTTGTTCCTTAATAAGAAAAGTTACAAATCTAAATGATGACAAAAGTTTTGAAATAGATAAAACAGAGAGAAGAAATCCCGAGGCCAAGTCAATTGATGATGCTCATCAAACCATTTCACCAAATTTCCAACATCTGTCCATACGTCTAGCTCTATGAATCCCATCTCCATTCCCACACAAAATCTCCAATCAAATGATTAGAGATGCCATGGAAAAGCAATAGAGGGCGGTCCTGTGAGGGGAGGGTTAACATATCATTAGAAGAAAATTATAGCAGAGAAGAGGTGGCAAAGCATTACAAATTGTTGTTCAAAAGAATGCTGATTCAGAATCCCTAATTCAGATATCCATCTATTTATATGAGAGATTGTCAAGCACAAGCTTGATTGCAAGCAAACCACAGGAAATAAAATGTAATTGAAGCCACTACAAATATGCGGTTTAACTCTATTCTACTAAGATCAGAATTGACAACAAAAGAATAAAATAAATGGAGAATGGAATGAGCCTGTAGAGCTTCAGTCCTCATCAATCTCATTGGCCCAGAAACCAAACATGTTTTGAAAATTCACATAAGAAAAAGATATCCCAATCAGATTCGTCACTCACAAAATTCCCATGACTGGTCTTAAGAGACAAAACCAGCTAGCTTCTTCTTTGTTGGTGTATCATCTACCAACACTTTCCAAAGAAACATCTTAAATTTAGGAATCTTCCATTTCCATACCAGTTTCCACACCTTCCTGAAAGTAGTAAGATCATCATTTCTGATAGTACTCTTAGAAAAATACTCAACTATAATCCTAGAGAGGGGGTTAGAGAGCACATCCAAAGGAGGTCTATTATTCATATTAATATATTAGTTCAGCAATCCAATTTGGAAAGATTGAAAAGATTAAACTACCATTCCACTCATTATGTACGATAAGTTCATCAAACTTTCGTAATGAGGATGTGATGGAACTGTAGAAGGCACATAACACTCATAAATTTCAGGAATCCAAGTATCGGACCCAATGGAAATTTGGTTACCATCACCAACAGTCTAGCAGACCATTTTTCCCAAAGATGGTAACACGTTTTTGTACTATTCCAACGCCATGAACCACTTTTAAATGTACAGAAGGAAAGGATCCAATAGATTAGCATTCCTAAATATAAGCTCTTTAAAACTGTTGCCCATAAAGTGTCAGGGGATGTTAAAACTCTCCTAGATAACTTGATAAGCAAGGACTGGTTATGAACTGTGTTAGTACGAAAACCTATAGTTCCAGATAATTTAGGGGTACAAATAGAGGACAAGATAGAGGCATGTATTTTTTTTTTACCAACCTTTTTCCCAATCCAAAAAGCTAAACTATTGGAATCTATTGCTGAGAAAATTTAGAAGGGAATAAAAAACATGACAATAAATAAGTAGAGAGTAAATGTAAACCCAATTTAATGAGAGCACTGAACGACCAACTTGAGTGAGAAAAGGGAACCTTCCAAGAAGCTAGTCTATTCTTAACACTGTCAACCAAAAGAGAGGTTTAGTTTTATATTTTGCTCCAAAATGGGTTTTTCCAAATAAAAATCATGACCAATATCACACTCCTAAGACTGTACACATATGGTCGCATCTCTCACGATATGGAATGACTAAAAAGAACTCCAATTTTCTCATAATTTATTTGCAGACCTAAAAGGTCCTGAAATAGACCCAGAATAGATTACAAAGTGCATATATCATTTTCATCGGCTCCATTGGTTCAGAACTCCGATTTTTCTTCTCGCAGCCCACCCCCCTTACATTTCCTTTTTCTGACATAGTTAAAATTCACTTAAATCAAATGCTATAAACACAAAAGGGTCTAATATTTCTTTGTAATACAAAACTTTGTTATTGTGGTTTCTCATGCTTAGGTATATGGCCTCTCAAGTCATCTCTGGACCTTCGATCAGGTCCACTTTTAATGACACACTGCATTTTTTTTATATGTAACACAAGATATCCATTTTTTAGGGTTGTGAATAGATCAGCAATTATCCATATCCTAAATATAAATATTCAATTTAATTGCACCATATGTGTAAACAAATATACCCTTCTCCAATCCACAAAATTTAAGGTATATCAATATTTTCAATTTGTAGAAATTATAAAATTTTATATGTAGGAAATCCATACTCTGGAAGGATAGTATAATATGTATGCTTTTAGTTTTAACCACAAAATGGTACCATAAGTTAAGATGACAGAGAGATGAATTGGTATTTCACTGCTCCTTTATTTTTATTAGGATTTAATAGTTTAGTCGATATCCATATATTTAAACAGATACAAATATGGAACTACCAAATCAGCTTCATAGTGACCGTTTAAAATCCTACATTATTTATCCAATACATTTCTCATTACATACATTTTTTCAAAATAAATAATTCTCAACATGGTAGCAAGTCACTAACTTCTACCCACCTAATTATATTGTTGAGTTACTAAATCTTTTTTTTTTTTTTTTTTTTGGGGGGGGTTTTGGGGTGGGGGATAACACCCATACTTATAACTAACGCCAATGTCAGATTGAACATGAGTAATGTATTAATGCCAAACACATGCCCCCAAAACTAATGTTGCCATGAAATTAAGCCAATAGTTCCTGCCATGTGCCAGTTATTGGAATTTAAAATGGGCATGTAGGCATGAGGCTACCTTGAAATAAAACAAATATAACTAATGATTTTATTTTATGTTTATTCCAATTTATCATTATATTTTTACAGTTCTTAGGATTGGGAATAACCTGAACTCTAATTGTTTTAGATCAGTTATGAATTGGAATTGATGATCGTAAAAACACAAGTGGAGAGGTAGTTTTCTTTTGATTTCCTCTATTGCGATAATGAAGTAAAATTATGTATAATAATCCTAAAGTAAAATATAATAACAAATTAATAATATAGAAAGAGAGTTGGCTTCTACACACCTAGAACCCATTCCATTATACCCTTAGTATTTGGTGCATGGTAGTTCAATTGGGGGCCTGAATTTGGTGGATTAGTTGTACATATCATCACTAGAAATAATTAAAACTTCAGTCTGGATTGATATCTCTGTATTGTAATGAAGATCTAGAAAATGCTGAAAAGTATTGGAAGGAGTTCAACATGAACCATTGAAAAAATGAATGGAAACAATCGCATACATGGTGAGCCATACAGTTGAGATATGCCACCAATTTTGACAGGTGGACTATCAAATGGGTTCCAAATCTATCCAGTAGCTTGTCTGCCAGATCTCAGTCAACTGGCTTAACAGTGGAAATGTGATGGTGTTCCCAGTAAGAACAATGATGAAAACCTAATTAGCCCATTTCTAGCAAGAATGGGCGTGGTGGAATATTTAGCCCACGTGGTCAACTCTATTTGGGCAGAAACTAACCAAATGAATATAGGTTTACCATGTGTGTGCTGACTTTGAGCACCAAGTAAACTGCCACAGGGGAATTAGATCCACCCAGGCAAGCTTGACTGGGTGGTCCACCCACAGAACTTCTCCCCAATATTAATAGCAGTAAAAGCAATAAAAGATCATCATTATTACAAAAATGACAATATTTATCAATATCATGGTAAAATAATATCCTGACATGAAAATAAGGTCAATTCCTATCATTCTACATGGTCTGTTAAATGTGAATATTATAATTACATGAACATTTCTGGAATCAAAGAGTAAGATGTAATATGATAATTAGAAGTATGATACACTTACTTCATTACAGTTCTATCGGGATCCTCAGGCCATCTCGAGCAAGTTCAACAGGGATTCCTTCTCTAAATGCAGAAAGAAAAAATGAAATTCAGATATCAGCATTGATAGGCACCTTACATCAATAATAGGAAATAAACCTCATATTTGGGTTCAGCTTTTCCAACCTAATTATGAGCTGACTAGATATACATATCCAGCTTCATTTGAAATTCTAACCAATTGGCCTGGCAAAGTCAAGCTTAGTCACCTATGATGTGCTCTAAGGATGGTACAATAGTCCAACTCAGGTTGAAACAAGAAGGGAACTGGGCCAGATCAACTCGGTAGAATTTCATCTCCAATGACGCAAGCAACTTTATATAACAATTCCATGTATTAACAAACTATAACCACCCAAGTTCGCCTCCTATATTTGTTGTTAGCAATATGAATCCAATTTCACCTTTGAAGCCTACTAAAGGCCATATCCTCTGTTAAAGTAAACTCTGCCATTATGGATGACTAGAAGTAAAACGGAAACAAAAGGCTCCCAGGTGAATAACCCTAGAGAGAGATCTCTAGGTGGGTGACTACTAGAAAACTATTTATGCCATATGCCGGCTGATTTGTCTAATCCAATTGTTAATAGACAGAACGTCCACTGAATCTTATGCATCTCAAATTTCATGACCAATCTCAATAATATAGCTCACCATATAGTGTATTTTCTCCCTTGTATTTTGAGCTGTTAAGCTAGTGGAGAGCTGTGTTGAATAGACAAGCACAACATATTTTTCATCTCTAAAAACTGAAACCAAAGTCAATCATATGCTCCAGCCATCTAAACTTTAACCAAAATTGACCTGTTGATTGTGCTGCATGGTGTAATAATTTTGTGCTAGAACTTCCTACAGAGTTGAGGATGAAGTGGGCAGTTTGTTCACAAAGTGAGCAGCAACCAAGCTCCCATATGGAAGATTAATAGTGATTTATTCAAATCTTAAAAAGATTAGTTTAAGACAAAATCTTTAACCCAAGTCTCAAAACAAATTTCCTGAACCTCTATCGGGTTCAATTCTCTGCATGCAATGGCTGTGACCTGCAGTGCCCTCTAACAGCAATGGCATTTTTTTTTTTTTCATTTCAACTTATTTTCTTATTCTTTTCTGTTACAGGGATCTGACTGGTCTTGAACAAAATCAGATCAACCAAGGCATACAGTTTTTGAACTGGATCGTATTTAGAAGAACCAACTGAGGGACCTAGGTGACTGCCTTCCCAGTTCGACCATCTGCTTCTAGTAACTTCATTCAAAGTCGATCAAAGAGGTTATGATGATTTAGTTGAAGGAGCTTTAATTTTCATACCTTCTAGACCACTCTGTAAGGGCTTCATTGTCTTTTTGGTGATCAAATTCATGGGTCATTCCAATGAATAGAGCCCGCTTTGGGCATATCCTCTTTACAGCATCAAGAGTCTGAAAGAAGAACTTGTTAAAGTTGCAAAGTGAGAAACAAAACTTTATAGAAAACCTTTCGAACAAGAACAAGAAAACTTTATAAGAAGTCTAGGTTTTCAAACAAATTTTAGAGTATCCAACCTGAGGCAAGCAAAAGTGAACATTGTGTGATCCTTTCTGCACAAGTTAAAAACAAAACGGAAAATTAGCATGAGAACATAATTAAGGGGCAGAGCACAAAAAAGATTTTATCAAGCAAGCTGAAAATGTTACTTATTTCATATGAGAGGACCTCAAGTGACTTCAGCCAGAAAGGGATTGGTAATGAAAAGAATCAAGATTGACACACTAGATATTTAATTGGAGGTTCACCTCTTGGATAAGTAATAGCTCCAAAAAATATAATTTTCTATTTTTTAGAATGTTATATTGGGGAGGGGGAAAGGCCATGGTTTGAAATTTTGACCGAAATGTCGAAATTCTGGCAAAAAGTTTTGGTTTTGACATGTACCAAAATGAAGTAATATGTGAATAAGAAGTGCCACATTTCGGAAAAATGTTTTGCAAAAATGACTAAAATTTCGTATCATTTCAATCATTTCGGCAAAACGATACAAACCTGTTATATCAATACCCCATTTAAGCTCATTTTGTTGAAATTTTGAACCTTTCACCCACTTCACCGCGAAGGTCTGAAAAACACCAGGAAACCCGGATTTATTGCCAAAATCCTTTGCTTAGCTAATGGATCAGGTCTTGGTGGTCGACTTTGGAGCATTACTTCAAGATTTTGGTGGTTTTGAGCAACATTTGGTCAACTTGGAATTGCTTTATACAAAAACTACAGTAAATATATATTAGTTGGTGTTCAATTTTTTATATGTTAGACATAATAAGCCGATCTAAAACTCCACAGATTCGATTTTATATATGTTAGACACTGTTGGACAATCTACAATGTCACAGAGAAGCTTGAATTTTCTGCTCGAAGATTCAATTATTTTAATTTTGAATAAAAATATTAAAAACAAAAAACAAAAAAACCAAAAAAACAAAAAAACCAAAAGACAAAAAACAAAAAGGAAAAATATTATTTCTCTGGCATTGTTGTTTAAGTTAGTGGGCCATTGAATTTCAAAAACCATTGCAATACTTCATCCATCTTCCAATAGAAATCTTCCAACCACATTTATCAACCATTCAAATTAGATAATAGCGGATTAGGAGTTCCTTCTCAAAGTGACTGCAGATATATTTTGGGTTAGATATTGTTTTATTGCAGTCCCTGTCTCTGACAATGGACAGAAATCCTGTGTCAAGAAACATAAAGAAAGAAAGTATACCATTTCTTTTTTTCAAAGACAAAATACATATAAAAGTAACAGAACCAGTAGCTGCTCCAAACCACATTATAACCTAAAACTGACCTTGTATAGAGTATCCAGGATAAGAAGATCCAGCTGTCCAGCTCCAGAGTTTGAAATAACTGCAGAACCAAAAATGTCTTAAGAAACACTACAAGAGATATTTTAGTTAAGTACCAGGGAAACACCACTTAAAGCCATACATCAATACATGCCAACATAACATGCATAAACGGATACAAATCAGTCTCCATACTGCTAAAATGTAACTGACACAGTAACTTTAGGAAACTCAAAATACACAGTTCCTTACAACTAATTTTACATGTTAAAAGATATGTTTATGAACTAATTCACAGCTTATATAACTACTATGAAAGTAGGTATACTTTTTCTTAAGAAAGGAGGTATACATTTCTTTTGAGCATGCTGAAAGAGAGGAAGGAGGTTTATGAAACACAGTTACCCATAGATACCCACATCAAGAAAACAACCCAAGACTCTCTGTCCTCCAAGAAGAACATGTCATCCTTAATGAATGAGAATAATGTGCACTTACGCTATACCGCAGAACCAAAGCTAAGATGTCTCTAACCAGTGAAAACATGCCTGAATACCTATTGTTACTCTCTCCTCATTCATTACAATAAAATCAGCCCTCATGATCCTTCAAACCTTCTTTATCCTTTCTGAGGCAATCTTGTCAAGAAAGCCACAGTTATTGAAAAAAGAATAATCCTAGATACTCCTGTTGCTGTCAAACCTCACCGAATCAATTGATTGTGTCCCCATATCCCTAAGCCCCCTGTAATAGGCTTTATTTTTGTTTATATATTGTACTTTAGTTTTGGATTGTGTCCTCATATCCCACAGCATACCCTCCAGTAGACCTTATTTTTGTAAAAATATTCTACTTTAGTTTTGGATATCCACTGTTTTAAATTTCCCTTAACCTGTCTGTGCACCATCAAGATCAGATCGAGCCCACCAACTACAAAAATTTCTCACACCACAGGTCCACTAGGTAACCAGACATTATAAATTGAGGATTTATCCAGTTTCCAACTGATTAGATTCAGATCTACCAGTTATGTCTATGCTAAAGTAAGGTTTGTTGGTGGAAGCAATGAATGTCTAGGTTGATGAAATAACCTAGAGGGGGGGTGAATAGGTTATACTAGTGGAATTTAACTCTTTTCGACAAAAAGGTCACAAGTGTGACTATAAGTTAAAAGCGATGCTGAATAAATAAAATAACAACAACCACAACACAAGATTTATAGTGGTTCAACTCAATTCGAGTCTAGTCCACTCCCTACAAGAATCCTCTTGTAAGGTATTCCACTAGTTTTCCCTTTCAGTACAGTAGGTAGGGAAGAAACCTTTACAATCTTTTTACGGATAAGAGTATCCTTATAAATCTCCTTTCCAGGCAGAGAGACGCCTTCACAATCTCTTTTAGAGGTAGAGAGAGACCTTTCTCTTTTTAGGATAAGAGTATCCTTACAATCCTAAGTACAGTCTAGAATTGTAAAAAACAGAAAATAAGAAATAGTGGAATAAGAGGAATACCTCAAGTGTAGTGCAAATGAGAATGAATAATAAATGATGAGTGATGCACCTTTTGTAAAGTCCTCTCTTACGGCTTTGACTTGCACAGGAGAGAGTAGAGGACTTTGATTGAGACTTGAGCCTCTTGTTTGGGATTTGTGTAATAGAATAACTCAAGTAGAAAAATCTTCTCTAATGCTTGCAACAATGCTCTTAAAGCTCTTTCTTAATGAATCATTAATTAAGAGTGATTAGGGTATTTATAGGTGAACTTAGTGAAGCATTTTAGGCAGGGAATCAAGCTCTAACGGACATATTCTGGGTCCACCGGTCGATCGCCATTGGTAGCCGGTCGACCGCCAAGAGCCGTTGTAGGCAAAAAAATAGCCGTTGGGGCACTTCCAGGCAGGCACCGGTCGACCGCCTATGGTCTCGGACAGGTCCGGTCGACCGCCTATGGTCTCGGGTGGTTCTGGTCGACCGGGGCTTCCAGCCGGTCGACCGCCAACATGACATGCTCTGTCATACTGACCAGTCATTAGTGTTTTGACCATAACTTTTTTGTCCGACTTCAGAATGATCTGAGATCAGTTGCGTTAGAATCACAAATCAATTTCCTACAGTTTCTATGAAGGATTCATCTCCTAATACTAATCTTAAGATTCCCTAAAATACCCTTAAGTCAGGTTACTGTGTGTTCCACACCACTTAGTGACTTTCCATACCTGGTCAAGGCATGCTCTATGGTCATTCTAATATGATCTAATGCACATGCATGAGGTGAGTGCATACAAGTATGTGGAAATTACAAATTACATTGTAAATAACTTAATCTATCCTAGTGATCTTCTTCTTCACTTGAATCTTCCATTCTTTGGCCCTTCATCTTCTTTCCTTCTTGTTTGTTGTTTCATGTCTTTAAGCTTAGCTTCATGTCTTGATTCGACCTTTGACCTTCTAAGGATTTCTTCAAGCTAATCACACTTTATCAATCAAGTTAAAGATGTATGTTTGTTTGTTAACACCAAAACATGGCAAGGAGTGTGGACATGTTTCCCAACAGTTGATATTTTAACATAGGTTTCAGGATTAATTGTTACAAAAACTGTTGTAAAGAAAGTTTACTTATGATAGGCAACCCAAAAAAAAAAAAAAAAAAATCCTCAAAAAAGGAAATGGTGGTTGTTTGGTAGGGTAGACATGGTAGAGATAATGCAGACGGATGAAATGGTAATGAAATAAGAACTATTTGGGCTCTGGAAGGATTCTTTGGCCTTTGGCAACTTGTTTATGGGTTGTTTGTTGTTCTAGGCCTTAATTATAAGCCTATAAATTAACACATAGGCCATAGCCCTATAGTTCAGCATCATGCATACTGATTTGTTATTGGTTGATTATCCTTTTGGCCTATCTATTTACTTTTCACATGCACATGAAGAATCAAGATAAGCAAAAACTAATAGAGATAAGTAAAGCCAGGACTCTAAAGCAGACTTACCATCTTCAGTACTTGGAGGAAAACGTGAAACATCAGATATGTATGCAACTCTATATTTTTCACCAAAAAGAAAACCCAATGAAACATAATCCTCTCCATGCATTACCTGCATTAAAAAATAATCACTTAGACACCAAAGTATGGAGAAAACAACTATTAAACATCAAAATAGAGAGACAGAATTTGGAGCAAGTAACTGGCAAAGGAACAAACTGTAGGCCTGAGGCAACAAATGGCTTGTCACAGTCACCGTCAATTACTTTCCAGTCAAGCTGCGCAACCCGCCTAATTTCTTGGCCTTCTTTAAGTTTTTTCTGGACCAAGTAGGGGAATTTTACTGCAATGCTGTTTCAACATAATGTACAATGTCAAAATAGAGGATTCATAACTATCATGTCATAGCTTACAGGGTCACCTCCTCATTTTACCACTGTAGGGAGAAAAAAATCATTGAAAGCATGAGAAAATAAAAAATTAAACAAAATCCTGATTAAATTAAGGAAGCATACTTGAAATAGTCAAACATAGGGGACTGTTATTTTCCAAACCAAACGTACATCGACAGCATATCAACTGTCTATCAGAGACATCCAGACAGGGATGCAACCAAGCCTGGGTTCAAAATGAAACTAACTGACCCACCTCAATGCTGGGTTGGATGGGCTGGACATAATGGTGTGGCTGGCTTTGGGTTGGAAAAATCTGTGTTCAATTCAGTGTCCTGTTCAGTGCACTGGGCTGACCAACCCAACCAAAAACTCATATTATTGAGCATCTGCATGTAAAATCTCTTTCTTTAAATATGGAAAATCATTTTAAGGTGACTCAATTACTATCCAGTCTAACAAATGTATGAGACAATATATTGTATGAAGCTCTTTTTTTTTTTTTTTTTTTTTTTTAATATTAGTGTCAGGTTAATATACTTTACTTAGGCATCAACTAAAAAGAGAATGCAAATCATGGCATAGTTATCCCAACTTGGATGTGAAAATACTAGCTTCATTTGCTCTTAATTAATGCAGGTACCTTTGTTAAAATTTTGAAATCCAGAATTCTAGATCATAGTTGTCAAGGCACTCCTGGCAACCCTAGGTGTAATGTGATCACCCTTCTGTAGGCACACGGAAGGCATCGCCTAGGTGTCAGTTTTGATGCCATCGCACACCATGTGACTAGTGCAGATGCGTTGTGTTGGTCTATTTTTTGTTATTTTTTAGGGTTATATAATGTTGATTTGTTTTCTAACTGTTTTTGTTGGCATGACTACAGATTTTTGGTAAAATGAGATGCATGGAATCATGCATCTGTGAGGGGGAAAAAAAGTAAAAAGGGGTACAAAAGGGGTCTGATTTGATACTGAAACCCTCAAATCCTTCCGTGACTCTGGCGACAGCCACTGGTAATTTCTTCTTCTTCTGTTTCTGTTTCTGTTTCTACTCCTCTTTCGTAGTCTTGTTGCTGTTGCTTTTTTTCCCCCCTTTCTTCTTCTTCTCTGCACACCTTGGCACCTGGCTACTGCCTTGGATCACCATGACAACTATGCTCTAGATATGTGAGGATGCCAAAATGTGAACTGGAAATGAATAGAATAATTGAATGAAAACAAAATGACATCTACATCCAAGTAGGACATCAGGTACCTGTCCATGGAAAACTGAGTGAGGTAAACTGGAGTGGGATCAATATCATTCGTAGAACTATAAGGTTGTACTGCACGTATATCATCCAGGCCAAGAACTGCATCAGCATGTTCATGAGTTAAAATTATCTGCATTGATAAAAATAATAAAGTTAATTAAAAATCCTCGGTAGGGTTAATCAATGCTATGATGAGAAAAAAAAATACACACACACACACATATGTAAAATCTTGACTGCAGCAAGTACCAGCAGCTTTAATGTCTTTCAATTTTTAAATTCATTTCCGAGTTACATGAAATTGATTTGAAGAGGTTCCACGATCAATTTTAAAATGTAACTATTGTTCATAGCTATATGCTGAGTTCTTAGGAGACCAAAACAATCAACAAACTCAGCCTTTCTGATGGGGACATCAAAGTGTACAGGCGCAAGAAGAAGAAGAAGCAGCCATCTTTGTGGCTGGAAGAATAGAAAGAAGAAGAAGAAAAAAAGGAGGAAGAAGGAAAGCTCGATCCAGGTTTTAGAAGATTTTAGAAGATCTTGTGGGCCCCATTAGTTATTAGTTTAGTAGTTTATTTGTAGTATATTCTTTTCCTTGTTAATCTTTTAATTAATTAGGAAACTACTTTATTGGTTGATTAGTTTTTAGAAAGTCTTTATTTACTAGTCAATTAACTCTTTTTATTTTTAGTAACTAGATTGATATTTATGTAATGGCTTAGGCCACGATTGAGGTAATGAATGTTAATTGAAAAAAAAGGCCAAGAGCAAACCCCCAACCCCTCACGGTTCTCTCTCTCTCTCGTTTTCTCACTTTTCTCTCTCGCCTCTTTCCTCTCTTACTCTCTCGGCTCTCTCTTCTCTCTGCTTTCTTGTCTCGCCTCCCTCTCCTTCTTTTCAGACTTATTTCTTTTTTTTTTCTGCTGCTGTGTTGTTACTACTGCACCTGCTGCCTTACCTCACTGCTGCTGCAACATATTACTGGCGTTACAAAGTTGCTGTTGCTGCACCTGCTGCCTTACCTCACTGCTGCTGCAACATATTACTGCCGTTACAAAATTGCTACTGCTGCAACTGCTGCCTTTACCTTACTGCTGTTGCTACATACTCGTTACAATACTGCTGCTGCTGCACACTGCTGCCATTACCTCACTGCCGCTGCTATACACTGCTGTCATTACATCACTGCTGCTACTACTCTTGGTTGTTGTTTACCCTCCGCTGGCGCTGCTCTCTCTACAATCGGTTGGATGTATCTTCATCAACTAAAAGTGGACTGCAACCTCTTTATTTTGGAGGACCTTGATCTCTTCTTCTCTCCTCAGATCTGAACAGCAGTATGGCAAAACATTAAACTAAACCCTCCCCACCTCCATTAATCCCTATTATATATATGCTGCCCATTGACGTTGAAGCCTGCCTTTGTCCTTTGTTTATGCCTATTTTATCGATTGTTTGCATATCTAATTTGGGTGTCTAGATGGATTTGTGCTGAACCTAAAACTCGTATGTCGTTTGTTCCCTTCCCCATGCCCCCATTTGAAACTTGAGTAAGAATTTATGTGTTTTTCCGTCTAGATTATTATTGCTTTTGGCTACTTTGTTTATTAGTCTCGTTTTATCTTGCATGCTTAATCGTGTTGGCTGAGATTCTTTGGTCCTATCTACCTAAGCCCCTTGAGTCAACCCTACCTAGCTAGTTAATCTTGTAGGAGACCTAGTCACCTAGGAACCCCCTACATCACAATGGTTCTCTGAGCATACAGAGTAGGCTATGCCAAGACAGTTCATTTTTTATTAATTTTATTTTGAAAAGAAGAATAATAATAATAATAAAATAACCATGTGTCTTGGTATACAGCACGCTGTAGGTATATATATATATATATATATATTTCCCCCTTTTTTTTCTTCTTTCAGAACTGTTAACTAGGAAATCTTTATAGTTGTTCAAAAATAGTCCAAGATCTTTTTTCCTTTTTGATTACCACTCACCAGAATATTGTACACAGTGCATGGATTTGTTGTATTTTGAGATATTTCGTTATAACTGATATATTGTAACCAAATTTCAGGCTGAAGCTGCAGCAAAGTTTTTGAATGTCATGAGGCACTACTTCGATTCCCTTTGTTCAGATTTGAGGTCGCATACCATAACCTGTGTAGAATCAAACAATGACAAGGTTAGCCATTTCATGTCACTAAAGCTTCTGGGCATTAAAATATAACAGACTACAATTACCAGTTAGAAATTGAATGTTTCTAATTTTATTGAATACCATCATATTTTCACCACTCAAAGTTGTCTTGCTGCTTTCTCAGGTTTCATTACTTCTTAAAGATAGCTTTATTGACTCCTTTCCCCCCAGGGACCAACCCTTCATTAAGGTATTCTGTATTCCCTATTTCTGTTGTCAAAATCTGCATCAACATTTTCTTTCTTGGGGCCCATTCAAACATGTCTCTATTTTGAATTGCTGACCAGTAGATATGTAGTTCCAATATATCAAAGAAACTTTATTTTCATTACCTGCTATTAAGGCTTTTGTATTCCTTTTTGCTGATCATTTGCATTGATCGTTAGTTAGATAAACTGATTCCAAGGAATTATGACAACGTACTGGGAGTCTGGGACATTGGAAAACCATGAGAGAACTACAAAATGAATATATCCTTGTTTACTGAATGAGCACCAACTTTAGTGTTTATCTTTTTTAAAGGACAATCATGCAATCATACATGTTTTCAGGTAGTGACCCTGTTTTCTTAGGTGTGTCCCACTTCCAAAGAGTTGTCTGCGTACATCCATTCCCGATTTCTACTGTGAAATCGGAGATGTTGGAGCTGAGACAATTGTTGGAGATGTTACTGAGATTTTTACTAGCCGTAGGGCCTGCATCACTAACGCAAAAATATTATTGTGGCTGCAGCATTTTGTAGACACACAGCTTTTCTCTGTCCTATCAGATTCTCGCCTCTCAAGATACGAGCATGAGTAGAGCATGAGTAGATCTTAGTCCACCTATTATAGGTTCCATATATCCTTTTGGAGCTCCAAGGTGAGAAACAAGAATGCCACTGCCAAAGCCTGCAATGAAATGTGAAGCCTCAGGTTTGCAGTTGTGCTGATGGGTCAAGATTTTGGGAATGGCTGACATCTTTAACAAGCAGTGTCTTTGTGACCATCATCAATCTCCTGGTATTGGAGCTATTAACAAGCAGCAGAAAGTCAGAAAAATTCACGTGTACAATAATTCGATGCAAATAATCATGGGCTGTAACAATGCTGCCTGCTTTACTGCTTACATGCTATGGATTCTCATCCCTGTATTTTTAGGGGATGTGATGCTGGAATTATCAAAGTTCTGCCTCACCTCAATGTTTTGTAAATCTGCAAATTAATAAAAGATAAAATTTTGGGCCTGCATCTTGTCTTGATGGTGTTCTTCTCTTTACCTATTCCAGGTTGGAATTGCAAAGTTATGGTAAACTGAATGTTCTTCCTATGTGCAAAATTAATGAACAGAATTACATTTAGTGCTAAAAATTATATTTACCAATCGTAAGGTAAGAACCAGGGTTGGGGGGGGGGGGGGACTGTAGGTGAACATGCAAGAACCATTCCAAAATTTAATCCAATGGTTTTGTGGATGGGCTCACCCACTTAGAATGTATGAATTGGCATATCTACTCTTGCCATGTGGAAGGTTGATGTGGCCAATCTGACAGCTAGACATCTAGGGAATGATTTGGATTTGGCCATGTGTCAAATTTTAGATTTAAATATAATCATTAGCCCTCCCATGTATCCCATGTATATATTACGAACATGCATCATCTTCATCTTGGTAGTCCATTTACCCCACTTTGTAATCTTCGTTCCATTAATGCTTTGGTTAGCTAAGTGTCCAACTCTATTCAGACTAAAACTCGACATGTGAGTAGATGACCTTGGCGTCTACTTGTCCACAATGATCCATCCAACTTGTCCTGTGATTGAATTAGATGCATATCCATAGAGTTCATATGGCCGCGCCCATTCATAAAGCCTCTGCCAATACTCCACTGGCTATAATTTTCTACAAACTTAAGGCAGAGTTGGCCAGTCTTAATGTTGGGTGGAGAGGTTGCTATGGGTTACAACAGCAAGTTTGTTGCAAATGAAGAACCTTTGGAAGATTCTGAAAGATTTAAGAGACTCAGAAGACTATCACAAGATCCGAAATTACTTTTAGTTGTGAGTTTTGTTGGTCAATTTATGCACCCAGTTATAGCAAGACATGTGGAGGTTTTCGATCGCGTACTTAAATATCTAAAGTCATGCCTAAGAAAGGAATTTGGATGAGACCAAACAACATACATAAATCATGGAGTATTGGAATCAAATAGAAAGTTAATTACGTGTACTGTATTTTTGTTGGAGGAAATATGTTAGCTTGAAAAAATAAGAAACAAAATAGGGTTGCTCGTTTAAGTGTTGAGGCTGAGTATAAGGATATATGTGGTCTTTACAACCAATGATCAAGTTAATACGGCTTTGTTCTTTACTACATAACCTGAGGTTCAACTCTCAATTTCCGATGAATTGTTCTATGATAATCATGCAGTTATACATCTTGCATCAAATCCAATTTTTTATTAAAGAACAGAACACAAAGAATTGATTGTCATTTTATACAAGAAAAAATTAAAGCCAAAGTTATTAACACTCCTCACATTCTAATTGAACAACAACTTACAGATATTTTTACCAAAGCCTTGTCAAGAAATTTATTTCAACAAAACATTGTACAAGTTGGGCTCTCTAGATATCTTTGCCCCAACTCTAGTATCATCAGATCCTCTACAATTATAAGGAGATCTGGTGATTTGGTACTATGATTAGTAGGTGATTTTTGTATTACCATCTTGGGCTGTATCTACAATCTTAGGTTTTATCTCAATTTATAAATATTATCTTCATTAGTCGGAAGGAATTATTCTCCACCATAATCATTCTAAGATTGAACAAGAAAAAGGTTACTATCAAGGCAGGATTAGGGTTTTAAAAACTGAACTGGATTGGGAATATAGCCCGAGTCATATTGGAATCGAAACTCACTGATCCACCAGTTTTGGCACTAACCGATTTGGATGCAGATTCCAAATTTTAAGACCCGAATAGATGGAGAAAAGCCACTATCTGCCATACTCTTCCCTTTTCCCAACTTAAGGAAGCTCTTATAATGTTTCTTTCTCATTAAATAATCAACTTTAAAGCTTTCTCCACGAATGATCCAAAACCTTTGTATCATATATCCAAAAAAAAAAAACTCTTCCTTTGTTCTTTCTAACAATCTTATGAGTACTTGAGTATCTTTGTTTTCTGAGGATTTGTTGGATATTGATCTGCCATTGCTGCCCTTTGGGGTTTGTTAGTTTCTTTTCCCCTGGGAAGCTTTTGCACCAAAAAACAAGAAATGGTAAATAAATACTTCATGTTGTTTTCGTGAACCTTAAAATACAATTTTGAGCGCCAGAGAGGTTTACGTGACTCTTGCCTTCACTCTTGAAGTTGCATAAATTATAACGTATATGGCATAGATTTGATGTTCATAGTTAAACAACTCTTTCTCTAATTGGATTGCCTCGTGTACGTGTCCTTATATGAGTGGAAGGATCCCCACAAGAGTCCAACAAAAGGGCTAGTCACTCCTTTTTCTTTTCTTCACAGGAGCCTCCCCCACACTGTTTTAAGATTCCATCTCTTCCATAAAACCTCTCATGCATGCATGTGAGCATTAAAGTAGTCACAAAGTATGGGAAAGGTTTCATGGATTCCTCCTCTTTGGATTGTTGACAGCAAATTGACATTTTAGACATTAAATTTTGCCGCTACCTGGGTTATGGGAGTTTCCTTCTAGACCTGTTCTTAGCCAAAGAAGTAGAATCTCGAAGGGTATCTTGAAAAATACAAAAACCTAAGAGTATATTTATGAATAAAAGATAAATGAATTAATCCATTTTGGATACAATCCCAAGTAGGGAAAAGTTCTGCAATCTGAGTAGCAGCAAAATTTTGATCCCCTAAAGGCAGAGTATTTCTTGACTTTCTCTCTCTCTCTCTCTCTCTCTCTCTCTCTCTCTCTCTCTCTCATCTGTATATAATGTTCAGTCATCCTGCAAAATCTCAGCTCTCCATTTTCTTCCCTGTATACAATTCTTAAGCAAAGAGAATCAAATTTTAAGCTAAAACCATGATTTACACATCCTTACCCAATAGAGACACACTCATCTCAGTGACCCAAGGAATCCAATTAATGCCACCACCATCAAGTGCATCTCTCCACTCCAATCTCATTTTCAGCGTTCACCACCAAAACCCAAGAGTATCATCATCTTCAAAAAACAGCAACAACTCCATAAAACTAATCCATATCCTGAAACCCATCATTGTTACCTCTGATGAACAAGTACACCCACAAAAGAACAGCAATACCAAGAGAAATTGTAGGATAACAGAGTCAGTACCCCAAGTGGGTCATCAAGATATGTCAGTCCTGTGTGGGTTTGGGTATTGGGTCCAAGGTTTCAGGTGTTTTCCATGGTTGGCTCTCAACTTTCACATGGCTCACACTCTTAACTTGGATCCTTCAGTATTGCAGCTTGTTCAGAACTCTGCTAACCTACCCATGGTGGCCAAACCACTGTTTGGGGTAATTTCTGATGCTGTATACATCGGTGGTGCTCGTAGAATACCTTATATTTCCATTGGAGGTTCGTTACTTCTCCTTTCATATTCTTCTGCTTTCTTTTTCCCTTGATTTTCCTCACCCTTTTATTTTCCTAGTCCAAACTCTAAAGTAGGCTATTTTTCAGTCTTCTGTATTGGTTAATTGAACCTAAAGTTGTTGCCATATTCACATTCACATGGAATTATATTATGGGAGAGAGTTTCCTAGGTGCCGGTGTGTAGTCTTGCACCAATGGGCGTCATGGGTTTCTAGCTGTTAAGTTCGAAGCTTTTAATAGAAAAGAGAGTATGTGAGGCCCGCAGTTTTGTGAGAGGTATGCAAAGGAATCTCTGAAAAGACCACGCTGCCCCCTCCCCCCCAAAAAACACGGGAGTTGAAGATGCTCCTGCGCACCCTCCCATTGCCCCGCACACTGGTGTTGCCTACACTAGACTGGCAAGTTCTTTCTCCCAATTTTTCATGCAATGACACTTTACACCAAATTTCCTTCCTATTAAGAATTTCCTACTTTTCAATTCCTTTTTAGCATTTTATCTTAAAAGAAACAATGGAAAATCTTATTTCATAGGAAAATTTTCCTTTCCCATTTTCTACATGGAAAAAATGGAGCTCAATTCATGAATTCAATTTGTTTCAATAGGAAAAAGACTGATAATAATACTAATATTATGTCAATAATAGAGTATGCAGAATGTGATTGCCTTCTCCAACATGATACCATCATAGATGTATAAAAAAAAAAGTAATATTCATACTATCAGAACTTCAGCTTAACTTGAAGACAAGAAATAAACTCAAGATTGGTTACAATGCATAATCGAATCCGAATAACCATACAACAACGAAAAAGCCTTATCCCAACTTAATGGAGTTGAATCAAATCCGCTTAACTATGCAGAATCTAATCATTATTTATTGCAATTATTTTGAGGGATATAAACAAATGTTGAAATTTCCCTCTAAGTTACTGATATGGATCATACTGTACAGTCATATTGCAAATTCTGTCATGGGGAGGCATAGCATTGACCCCAGTTGTGGGTGATGTTCTTCCTATGCTAATGGCATGCATTTTGCTCAGCAACATTGGTGCATCAATCACAGAAGTTGCAAGAGATGCTTTTGTAGCAGAGTACAGTCAAAAGCACAAATTGGGTGGTCTTCAATCTTATGCTCTCATGACACTAGCTGCTGGGGGAATATTAGGCAACCTATTGGGCTGTTTTTTGTTATTGAAAACACAACAAACCAATACCATGTTCTTCTTATTTGCTCTCCTACTATCCATTCAACTTGCAATTTCCTCAAAGACCAGGGAGGCTTCCCTCAGTTTGCCACAACCATCAGGGCACCATCTCACAAGGAATTCTGTCTCAGAGAACCTATGCAAGCAATTCTCCAATCTTCTTACTACAATTAGTGAGGAGAGCATTTCTCTTCCTCTCTTCTGGGTTGTAGCTTCCATTTCTGTGGTTCCAATTTTGTCAGGCACCATCTTCTGCTACCAAACACAATGTCTAAAGCTTGATCCTTCAATCATTGGGATGTCTAAAGTGATTGGTCAATTGATGCTTCTATCTGCAACTGTTCTATATGTTCGGTATTGGAAAACAGTTCCCATGAGGAAATTGATAGGTACCGTTCAGATTGTATATGCAACTTCTCTTCTCCTGGACTTGGTGCTAGTGAAGCAGATCAATCTTAAGTTGGGAATTCCAAACGAAGCTTATGCCCTATGCATGTCAGGTTTAGCAGAAACCATTGCTGAATTTAAGCTCCTTCCTTTCTCAGTGCTGTTTGCAAATTTATGCCCACCAGGTTGTGAAGGATTGCTCATGTCATTTTTAGCTTCAGCTTTTCGTTTATCATCCATTATCAGTGGGTTTATGGGTGTTTGGTTGGCATCTTTAGTAGGAATTTCTTCTGGTGATTACACAAGCTTGCCTGTGGGAATTCTGCTACAATTTCTTGCAGCTTTGGTACCACTGGTTTGGATATCTTTTGTACCTATGTCACAATCAGTAGGAAAGGAAAGGGGAAGAGTTGGGAGTAAAACAAGTAGGAGAAATAGAAGAGTGGGAAGATTGGTATATGATTTTGTTCATGCAAACCGGCGCGAGAGAGAATATGAGGTGGGGTGTGGAGAGGTGAAGAAAGCTGGTGAGCTGAAGAAGGAGAGAAAAGCAAGTGGAGGAATCATGTCATTTTAGCACCTTGCACTGAATCAATATATATATAAAATGGAGATTTCTTTGTTTCCAATTCAGAAAATTGCACTGCAGAACCTGCAAGCTCAGAGTGGATCCTGATACAGATAACTGCAGATAGAACCAACTGTTTTGGCCATTTCAGTACAAATTTGACTAAGTGTCCCGGAGAAGGCCCTGGAATTGAAGCTATCAGCTGACACCCTGGTCATCTCCCTACTAATTGCAGTAGCAGCTGCAACCCAGTTTAACCAAACCAAAGGGCCAGAAGACTCAGAACTCAACAGCTTGATTGGAATGATGCTAAATAGTGATGCCATATTGCATCAGGTGATCCAAATTTCAGTATGTAAAAGATAACAACAATAAATTTCTATCCTCTTGATGACCAAGAAAACTGAAATTTAGCAATTGAAAGCTGAAAAAAATAAAAAATTTATTTTCCAGGTGTAACAAAAAGAAAAATTGTTCTTGGACATGGTCTTCTGACAATCTCCTTGTGCAACTCCAATGCTTTCAATTTGGTCACACAAGAGGAAGGGGATAGGCCTCAAGGGCAGGTTCCATTTAATTTTACATTTTTGGATAATCAGTTCAAAGGCCTTTCCTAAGTACCTGATAACATGGTCAGTTCCTTGCAAACTCTGGATGCAACTCTGGAAGCGGTGTGGTTACTAGAGATGCAATAGTTACAACTTTTTCGCTGGTGCTCTCTTCCCTTCACTTGTTAATTGTGAGACTGAATTCTGAAATCTGAACTCACTTAGTCAGAGAGAGCTCTCCCAACCTTTGGAAGATGTTTGCTTGCATTATGTAGTTCAACGCTACCAAAACCTTGAATACTGCAATGCTTCCGGAGAACCGGCAACGCAGCTAGGCTCTTGTTTTTCTCTCAAACAAACCGTCGAACAATTGGAGGTCTTCCTTGAACACAATTGCCATGGCTTCTTCCGTTAACTGTCAATACTACTTTTTCTTCTGGGTTTTCTTTCTCTTTAAGTTTACTTCTCAGTTCCTATGTATTCAAAACAAGCTAGGATGGTCCAGAGCCTTCAGAGTTGCATAAGAAATTGGGATCCGGTAGTTGTTCCAGAGCCAAAGGTTGGTTCAGAAGAGCACCCATGTTGGATGTGCTTTGATTTTTGAGTATACACATTTGTTGGCTTCAATTAGCCGCCAACAATTTCTCTCAAAAGCATGTCACTTAAATCTTAATCCATGAAACCACAAACTTTAACCTTCAATCATTGATCACAACTCTAAACTATGAAACTTAAACCAACAAGTTTTAAGCGATATTGATGAGGTCTAACTGAAAACCAGAGTTCTAGAGGTAGCCCAAGACGGATAATCATCGTCTGTAAATATGAATATAGAAATACTCCAAAGACAGGCAAAGGAGAGGCAAAGAGAGATGTAGATCAAAGGGGGTGAAGAAGAGAGGAAGATTCAAGAATCAAGGGATGGAAACAGTGAGTAAATTGGGAGAAAGAGCACTACTACCAGTCTACGACCGATGGATTCATCCACTGTTGTTGCTAGGCTGCTGCTTCACCAAACCTCCAGGATGAGAGAGAGAGAGAGAGAAGTCCCTCTGAAGTATGAACATGAGTAGAGAGTACTGCAACTCTCATTTTCTCTCTCCTAAAAAAGTAATAGAAGAAACCCATGTGCTTGGCAGTTGGCACACCATCGGCTGCTCAATCAAGATGCCTCTCTCCCCTCTCCCAGTAAAAAAGACCCACCTGCACATCAGCACATGGCTGTCTTCCCTCCGATGTGTCTGTTGCCCATGACGTTACCTAGAGCCCGGCGGCATGTTCAATCTTTTCCTATAAATAAATGGTATCTCTGTTTTAAATCATTTAATGTTTATTAAACAAATACTAAGAGGAGAAAAAGATGAAAAATGAAATCACAAGGAGCCGCGTGATTTGAGGGACAATAATGAATTGCAGAAAGAGGGGAAAGACGATATCAAAGAAAAAGACACATCTTGGGGGATGATTTAGATCTTCTCCAACACGGACAGAAAGAGAGTTCAATGCACGTACGGCAGCTGGGAGCACCTTTGGAATGTATCCCAAGAATCCAGCAGCTGGGAGTATCTTTGGAACACGTTCCAAGAATCTCTCTCTCTCTCGTGCTGGACAGCTGGAGTGTCCGAGAATACATAAGGGTGTCAATTGATTCATTCGATTTAGTTTTGGGGGATTGAATCAGTTTCGATGTAGGAATGAGAGAGACCAAAACCAATTTGATAAGGAACTTTGATTTTTGATCAATTTTGGTTTTGATTTGGTTTGATTTCGGTTTATTTTGATTTTTTAATATCAAGTGAATACCGATTTAGATCTGTTTATTATTGAGCTTGACATTCATAACTTATAGTGACAAGATTTGACCAAAAAAACACTTTAAATTTGTGATTAAATCATGGTTTATCGTTGTATAGGAAAGATAATTAATATTGAAACCAACAGATAACAAATTATAAAGAAGATTGTTAATATTGAAATCACAAAATGAATCATATTATCCAATCATTCATTTAACTATTCAACTAGTTTTGTATAATGAACAAGGAAATCAATGGAAGCATTATTACAATTTACAAATCAATTTCTCTATTTATAACCTGATATTTAGTGATTTGTAACAATACCCCTTACAATAAAGATTTTTCTCACTAATATTATAAAAAATGAATAGTTAATTCATTAATTTATAATCTCATAATCATTTATTTTTTTATCGGTTTCATTTGGTTTGATTATTGGTCAATTCGGTTTAGACCAGTTTTTAGTTGGTCCTAACATACCTCAGTCCAAAACCAATCCAATAAAGATCAATTTGGTTTGATTTGATTCAATTCAAGTTTCATCAGTCAGTTTCGATCGATTATATCGGTTCGGGTTAGGTTTTGACACCCCTAACAAGAAATGCAGTACTAAGTGCCGTTTGATAACTCTATCAGGATGATCTTTTTTCTTTTGTTCTTTACTTCATTTTAGAATAGAAATGGACAAAAAAAAACGTGTTTCATAATTCTTTCCTCATTTTTGTGCCAAAAGTAATGAACCGACTCAAGAAGTCATCTCAAGAGTGAGAATCATTTACTTCATTTATTGAATTATCTTTGAGGAAATAAAATAGAGTTGATTCTCAAAAAATCCGATACTTTCCTCAAAACCTAAAATCCAAAAAAAGCATCAGTGAACGAAAGAGAAGGTGCCGTTGTTTGACAAAGCTCTGTTGTTCGCCGATCGTCGCTGCAACTATGGCTAAGCTTCATGTACTGATCACCACTGCAATTGAAGGAGCGACCATGCTCTACGCCAACCTCGTTGTAGTCCCGTCTTGCTTCATCTCGTCTTAGATCGTTGTTCCTTTCATAGCTCTACTCCGTCTGAGATTGTCTCTTGACCAAGATCTTCGCCCGATCTCTGTTACGTCTCATATCTTTACTCAACCATCAGATCTACTCGACCCAACTCAACAATTGACCCTGCTCTTCAGTTGTTGATTGAAGGAACGAAGGAAAGTTGGAGATGTGATCTTACAGAACCCCAATTGTTTCCTCTGCAACTCCTACTCCATTTATCCTCACACATGCATTCCTCCATTGTCGTATGAGAGGAGCTGCAATTTGATCAAACGCCAAATAGAAGGTTTCGGAATAGGTTTATCAAATGTCGAAATAGGATCCAAATATCATCTTTTAATGAAGCAACACATATAGGTGATTTTATTGAAGAACAAGTTCACAAAATAAAATCGTTACCAAATGGGCCCTAAATGTTTCTCTCTCCATTTCTTCTATTTGTGTGTCTCTCTCCCCATTGGTTCCTATACAAAGGATCCAAATCATGTAAGGGGACGCTGGAGAGGGATTTGAATCCTTTATGGCACAACAACAGTCGACGGGGTGGTAGTGCACATCTGATTATTTGAAA
Source organism: Macadamia integrifolia (assembly GCF_013358625.1). Classification (NCBI taxonomy): domain Eukaryota; kingdom Viridiplantae; phylum Streptophyta; class Magnoliopsida; order Proteales; family Proteaceae; genus Macadamia; species Macadamia integrifolia. Next base: position 100,721 of record NW_024868232.1, on the reverse strand, counting down.
CACCCAGACACAAACACTAACACGGGTGCACTCTTCACCAAAAAAACACATGAGTGCCTGTCTCGATGTGCTATAGGCCGTTGAATATGTGTTGCCACCTCTATCGCACCATAAAGGAGTCCCATCCGTTGAAAAGGATCCTAATTGAATTCCTTTGTGGTGCAATAGAATATCTTATGCGCATCCAATGATCAGAAACGTTTAAGCACGAAGCCCAAGGTGATCACACACCATCCAAGATGTTTCTAGCCATTAGATGTTTACCAAACGCTATATTGTGCCACAGATGATCCAAATCCATCGTCATCTAATAATTTCCCAAGTTACATGTTAAAAGCATTTACTGGTAACAGATTCAACAAGAATCTCATTTATCGCCGCTAATGTCCTACTTTGGTTGAATGGTCCCGATTCCCATTCTCAAACAACTCTTCCTCTCATAGGATTTCCTTTTGTGCGTGTCCTTGTCTAAGTGGAGCCCAAAACAGCCGCTGGGTCCCCCATCCTTCTGCTATTGAAACGTGTACGGCTTTACTTTTCTATGCCCCTTCGGAAGTCCTATGAAGGAAGAGTTTGCTTCCTCTCTCTCTCTCTCTCTCTCTCTCTCTCAGATACCGCCCCCTTCCATTAAACCTCTCTTCTGGGCATCAAAGGGCACAGTTTCAAGCTGTAAAGTGGGGGTGTCTCTGGACTTTATCTCTTCTCCTTCTCCTTCTTCTCCCTACTTGGAAGTTGGAACAATCTCAAATCTCAATTTTGTTCTTTTTAAAGAATCAAATTTTAAGCTAAAACCATGATTTTCACATCCTTACCCAATAGAAACACATTCAACTCAATGACCCCAGGAATTCAAAGGCCACCACCAAATATACCTCTTCTTCACTCCAATCTCATTGTCAACTTTCGACACCAAAACCCAAGAGTACCACCATCTTCCTCAAAACCCAGAACCCATATTCTAAATCCCATCATAGTAAACCCTGATCATATCCCACAAAAGAAGAGCAATACCAAGATAAATGACAGGATAACAGAGTCAATCCATGTGGGTCGTCAAGAGATGTCGTTCCTGTGTGGGTTTGGGTATTGGGTCCAAGGTTTCAGGTGCTTTCCATGGTTGGCGCTCAACTTCCACATGGCTTACACTCTTAACTTGGATCCTTCAGTATTGCAGCTTGTGCAGAACTCAGCTAACCTACCCATGGTGGCCAAACCACTGTATGGGGTAATTTCTGATGCTGTATACATCGGTGGTGCTCATAGAATACCTTATATCTCTATTGGAGGTTCGTTGCTTTTGCTACCCTGTCTTGTTTTTTCCACTTTTATCTCTTAGTTACACATTTAACGAGTTCAAAGTCAGAAATTTTTCAGTGTTCTGCATTGGGTATTATTAGTATCTGGTTTTTGAATAAATTTTAAGATTATTTCTGTAATTAGTCTTATTTTTTAGTTAAACCTTTGGAATTTGTACCCAGGATTTGGGTAGGTGACATCATATTTTTTTTTTCCAATTAGCTTGCATATATTCAAGCTTAGAAAATTATCTATATTAATCAATTTGACTTTAGTTAAAGGATGCGTTATCTTTTAAGAGAAATCAATGGATGCAAATTGCTTCAAGTCATGAAATTAATTACTGGAAGATAATTCTGTGTGAGTCATATTGTTGTGGTCAAATATGTCTAAAAATTGCTTGCTACCTATGATTTCCTGAGTTTGTGTCTTTCAAAGTTATTTCGCACAATAGTCCCTCTGTTTCTTGTCATGAATTCAATTTATTTTTTTATTCTTGTTTCAATAGGAAAAAGATTGATGATATTACTAGTAACATGTCATTAGTAGAGTACACAGAATGTGATTAACTTATACATCATGATACTATAATAGATGTAAAAAAATTTAAAAAAAAAAACTTCTTAAGAGAAAGATTACCATATCACAAGATACTTTACGATTGGAAAGCGATCTGATGATTTGGTATGATTAGTAGGTGATTGTTTTATTACTGTCTAGGTCTGTATCTACCTTTGTATACCCTCGGCATAATTGTGGGTATTACATTTTTGGATTTAGGCATTCTAGCTGAACCATGTAAACCATTTGCCATATGCCTCTTTTCTTGCTTGTGATTTTAGTGCATTACAACATGGTATTAGAGCAGGTCCGAAGATCAAGATCAAGTTTCTTGATCGTTAGAGGAAATACACCCTAGATATGTTGAAAGAAACAGGAACCTAAGAGTAAATACGACTGATTCTCCACAAGGCTCGATAGATTTGACTATCATAAGATCCTGGAAGATTTTAGAGATTGGTAGGACGTTCAATAAATTTGACTATCAGATGGCTCGATATTGAGATATAGAGATGTGAGTTTCATTAATCATTTATGCATTCACCTACAACGAGACATAGAGATTGTTGATCGCACGCTTAGATATCTGAGGTCATGCCCGGGAAGGGGAATTTGGATGAGACCAAACAGATATACTGAAAGCATTGGGTGTACGACTGCTAATTGGGTTTGAAGTTCTTCAAATAGAAAGTCTAACACAAGATATTGTGCTTTTCTTTGGGGAAATATTGTAACTTGGAAAAGTAAGAAGCAAGATTGGTTGCTTGTTCAAGTGTCGAGACTGAGTATAGGGCTATGGGCTCTACAACCAGTGAGCTAATATGGCTTCGTTCTCTACCGCATGACGTGGGGTTCAACTCTCAACTTCCAGTGAAATTGTCCTGTGATACTCAAACTTCCAATCCAATATTTCTTGAAAGAACTTAACGCATGGAAGTTGACTGCCTTGTATGAGAAAAAATTCAAGCAAAATTGATTGAAACTTCTCATGTTCGAATTGAACAGCAGCTTGCAAATATTTTTACTAAATCCTTGCCTTGAGTCTAGATATCTTCGCCCCAACTTGAGGGGGAGTATTAAAGAAAGATTACCGTATCACCAGATCCTCTACAATTTGAAAGAGATGTGGTGATTTGGTATGATTAGTGTATCTATTATTAATCTCTGTAGTACCCTAGAGATGATTGTGGGTTTTAAATTCATGGATGTAGGCATTCAAACTTAACCACGTATACCCATTGTCTTTTTTCTTGTTGTGCATTAGAACAAAACAATTATTCAAAATTTCAGCACTTCAGCTTAATTTAAAATAATAAACTCAAGATTGGATACTATGCATAATCAAATCCAAGTAACTAAGTGGAATCTAATAATTGTTTATTGTAATTATTTGGAGCGATGTAAGTAATTGTTGGAACTTTAATTTTCTGATATGGAATATACTGTGCAGTGATTTTGCAGATTCTATCATGGGGAACCATTGCATTGGCCCCAGTCAGCGGTGATGTTCTTCCTATGCTAATGGCATGCATTCTGCTGAGCAACATCGGTGCATCAATCACAGAAGTTGCAAAAGATGCACTTGTTACAGAGTACGGCCAAAAGCACAGATTGGGTGGTCTCCAATCTTATGCTTTCATGGCATTAGCATCTGGGGGAATATTCGGCAACCTGATGGGTGGTTTCGTGTTATTGAAAACACAGCAAACCAAGACCATGTTCTTCTTATTTGCTTTCCTACTGTCCATTCAGCTTGCAATATCCTCAAAGACAAGGGAGGCTTCCCTCAGTTTGCCACAACCATCAGAGCACCATCTCATAAGGAATTCTATTTCAGGGAACCTACGCAAACAATTTTCAAATCTTCTTGCTGCAGTAAGTGAAGAGAGCATTTCTCGTCCTCTCGTCTGGGCTGTAGCTTCCATTGCAGTGGTTCCAATTTTTTCGGGTACTATCTTTTGCTACCAAACTCAATGTCTAGAGCTTGATCCTTCAATCATTGGGATGTCTAAAATGATTGGTCAATCGATGCTTCTATCTGCAACTATACTATATTTCCGGTATTGGAAAACAGTCCCAGTGAGGAAATTGATTGGCACAGTTCAGATTGTTTATGCATCCTCCCTTCTCCTGGACTTGGTGCTAGTGAAGCAGATCAATCTTAAGCTGGGAATTCCAAATGAAGCCTATGTCCTATGCATGTCAGGTTTAGCAGAAACCATTGCTCAATTTAAGCTACTTCCCTTCTCAGTGCTGTTTGCAAATTTATGCCCACCAGGTTGTGAAGGATTGCTCATGTCATTTTTAGCTTCAGCATTTTGTTTATCATCCATTATCAGTGGGTTTATGGGTGTTTGGTTGGCATCTTTAGTAGGAATTTCTTCTGGTGATTACACAAGCTTGCCTGTGGGGATTCTGCTACAATTTCTTGCAGCTTTGTTACCACTGGTTTGGATATCTTTTGTACCCATGTCACAATCAGTAGGAAAGGAAAGGAGAAGACGAGTGAGTAAAAGAAAAAGGAGAAATAGAAGAGTGGGAAGATTGGTATATGATTATGTTTATGCATATCGGCGCGAGAGAGAATATGAGGTGGAGTGTGAAGAGGTGAAGCAAGTTGGTGGGCTGAAGAAGAATGAGTGAGAAGCAAGTGGAGGAATCATGTCATTTTAGTACTTATGCTGAATCAGTATGAATTGGAACAGCACTGCAAAACATGCATGCTTAGGGTGGATCCTGACATTCATACTGCAGATACAACCAAGCTTTTTTTCCAATTTCAGTTCAGCTTTCACTGAGATTGTCCTGTGTAGGCACCGGAATTGGAATTACCAGTTGACTGCTGGAGATCTCCCTACTCACTGCCAACAAGCAATGGCCCTACTACAACACAAAGGGCTCGCAAGCTGATCGTAGAACAACTAAGCAACAGAGTGATAGAATGTGTGAGAAGTCAACAGATTGATTATTTCTGCAAGTTGATGCCATAGTCATTACAACAGCTGATCCAAATTTTGGCGTGCAAACAATGACAACAATAAATTTCTATCCTCTCGATGACGACTGTAAAAATAATTGTTCTTGCACATCATGGTCTTTGACAATCTCCTGGTGGCAACTCCAGTGATTTCAGTTTGGTCAGACAAGAGGGTGAGAGGCCTCAACGGCTTCTTTTTTTTCGGGTAGTCAGTTAGAAGGCCTTTCCTAGCTAAGTGCCTAATAACATGCGTAGGTCCTTTCAAGAAAAAGTTATAACATACTGGGGACAGTTCCCATGAGAAAAATACTGTGGTAGATTGCATAAACTCCATATCATGAACTTTAGGTTTAGAAGCAATACAGAACTGAAAAATTAGAGTCTTACCTTCAATCTTGGTTTGGTCCCATAGCACACAAATTTTCAGATTTTATATAAGTTTCACATGGAAGGTCTTTCAATTAACCCCAACTGTTTTTTCTGGCCCTGTACAAGAATCATGTGAGAATTCAAACTGTTGGAAATACACCCTCCTAGTAATAGAACTTTTCATAACATTTTGCTATTTGGCCGCTTTCAGCTGAATCCGTATCCTCCCGTGTAAAGATTTTGGCAAATTGAAGATTAACAAAAGAAAAGTTACAAAGACATGATATGAAGATTGTCTGAAACATTTTTTCCCCGGTGATCCCAAAGACTTCAGGACTTCTCAAGCAAATGCCAGACTTTTTTTGTGAAAAAAAAAAAAATTGAACAAGATAAATAGTGTTACAAGATACTTAACAACCTTAACTCAGGCTTCATCAACAGAAGTTCCAAATCATAACTCAAGAGAATTATTAATTAATTGTGGACTACACAAGTGATCCTCGGATGATTTGCAGCAATTGACGACCTTACTTGAACAAGATCTAAATTGAACTAATTGGACAACAGCGCATTACTCAAAAATGGTTGGCAATCAGTGACTACTGTACAGGGCTTCAATTTGTACAAGGCCTGTTTAACATTCTTTTGTCAGAAATCGACTAGAAATTGTTAGTATGCCTTGCCTCATGCAAGCTGATACCCACACTATCTAATGGTGCAAACTCCTCATTTTTCTTCATCCTCGGAATCTGACTTGGCAAAAACCGTTTCTGGCTGGGTTGCTGCATATGCTGGTGCAATGAACTTCGGTTCTTTGGCTGCAACATCAGCATATTTCAAGATAGCCTCTCTTGGGTCTTCATCCATCCACGTCTCCTTCATCATACCTCCTTGCTGCAAATTTAGTTGAATGGGTTAGCCAGTCATTCTTCGCTTTCATAAGGAAAGAAGGAAACAACAGGGTTACCTTGAGCAAGTACTGCGTCAATAAACTCCCTTTAGTTGTACCAACTCTTCCGCCAAATCCTGGGCCCGTCATTGGAAGTTCAGGCTTATGGGACTTGAGGGGATCCTTCAAGGCCTTCTCTCTCTGGCGCTTACGGCTTGGCTGATCTCTGAATAATGGTAATGCATGAGGGTTGTGAATAACAGGGCTTGGCTGAAAATCATCTACAGACTTCTTCCTCGGTGCTCGTGCAACACATACTAGAGCTCCTCTCTCACTAAGAGATGGATCATAAAGTATGTGTGTTTCTCCCTGCCTTTTATCACCAACTGTGGCAAAGACCTGTGGGTGAGATGGTAAGCAGCATTAGCATGGACAATTCTCCCAAGACCAACTAAAAGATATCAAAAAAGAGGAAAGCAGGGTAAATAATGAGGAAATAGGAAAAATCTTCATTGAATGAAGCTTACTCAAATATTCAAGAACAGAAATGGAATAAAAGGATCAAACTCATAAAGTAAAGGCATTACACAAGATACAACAAGTAGCATTAAGGACCAGAAACATATAGTTAGGTATTGACCTGATTTAGCCTCGGATTCCAAGTACATCGCACAACACTGCAAGTTGGAGAAATACCCACTTTTGACACTAGTTCAAGTTTCGTTCGGTCAAAGAAGCACAGCAAACCTCCAGTAGTGCTCTCTCTCTCAACCGATGTTCCAGTGAAGATGAGTTGTTCATCAGGACTAAATGCAGCATTTGTTTGGGCATAATGATTTGGGAGCTCATCAAAGACTCGAAGGGGCTTCTTTATATTCCGCAAATCCCAAACCTAACCATAAAATTTGCAAAACAATTTCTGGTGAGTATATCATCATAAAGGTCCACCAAGGACAATTCTGACTAAGGGAAAAAGAAAGACATGTGCCAAGAGACAAAGGCAATGCATATATATCACCTTCAGTGAATCATCCATACTTCTTGAAAGTAAAATTCGGCCATCGCCAGAGAAATGAAGTCCAGTGATATCATCCTCATGTCCTTTCCCAATGTGCACATCTGGTCTGCTTCCCCATCCTGGCTTAATGCTCCATATCTGTAAATTAAAATAAGAACACAGGGCAATGAGAAGAAAGAGAATTTAGAGCGCATTATCGGTTGTTTAATCAACTATCAGGGGCCAAACCAGTACAAATGCAGGAAATTTCTGCCCCAGATTAGAGTACCTGAATAGAACCATCACCAACGCCACCGGCAATGCATTTGCCCTCACGATCCCATGCACATGTGGTCACTGGTACTCTTCCTGGCCTTGGAAGCTTGGGTTTGATAACCTATTCATGGGACAGGAATGCATTCAATATAGATTAACTCTATTCGTGCAGACAAAGTACATAATAATCTCCACCCCACCCCCCCCCCCAACCGGCGCCTCCATGATATATAACAGAAAAGAATCCAGTGAGATTTCTTACAAGAGTGCTGTATATCCTCTCCTCAGCTAAAAAAAAAAATAATAATAATAATAATAAACTTATCTGATATGATATCTATCAACTTTTTTGATTTATAAACTTATCATATGATATTTATTAATTAAAAAAATGTATCGCATTGTATCGGTAATGTAAGGCTAGATTACAGTTAACCTAGCTCCAGTCAGGATCACAGGAATATAACCAAACGTGTACCAGTCAGGTCTGATATCAGTACAAGAATATGTAGTAACAGTAGGAAAAATAGGTTATTTCAATCCCTAGAACTCCCAACAATACCCAGAAAATACAGCCAATAACCCCACAGCACAAATATAAGAATAGGCAGCACCCTATAATTCCCAACACAGAACAGACCTAGGGTTCAAGAATCAGAAAATAACCTTCATTCAAGAACCATAGCAACACAAGATGAATAGGGATGAATTTACCATTGAACTTAGGTATGGATGGAAGGGTTCAATCCTCAAAATGTCAGACAAAACTGATGGTGAAATCTGGAGATCAGCCGATTCTTGATTTAGGTCAGAAATTAGGAGATTTCTGATGACTCTAACCAGGCCACAACCCTGGTCGAGTGGGGTCCTTGTAGAGTGGTGGTTTGATCCCAAATATCAACAACAGCTGCTGGAAGGTTGCTTAGAACAGTGGGGTCAATGCAGCAGCAGGATTCATGAAAGAAATCAGAACCATAGGCCTGTTATGATCCCTCCAATCCGCCTTGATCTCAGCAATTAATAGGGAGACGTGTGTGGTATTGAAGAATCCTTCAACACCAATAAATATACTCTGCTGATCTCAGACTTGCAGATAGATAAAAACTCAGAAAATAGAACCAGGAAATAGAACTCGACTGGGGAGAAGAAGGAGAAGAAGAAGGATAGAAGGAATGAAAGATTGGATCAAGTATCTCACCCACTCATAAGGTCTCTCACCTCTCAGGCATCTCTCCCACTCAACTGCCTCTTACAGCCCTCATGATCAATAGACCAAGTTCTTTTCTTTTCTCAAATCATTGGCCGCTGAATACAGCTCCTGCCTTAATTTATAATATCTCTTAATTACAGCCACGGGTTACTTCCTTGCATGGAAAGGAACTCTTTCAAACTAGACTTTATCCTAGTTAGAAACTAATTACAAAACAAATCCAAGATACATTCACAGTTAAAGAGAACTTCAAAAAATTATTAAATCATAAGACCACTTTTGAGCAAAAGTTTGAAGCCAAGTTTGGTCCCCTCTACCCTCCACCTCCAAGGGATGCCATGGCAGCCGTTTAAGTTTTGAAAATGGAAGAAACCTCCAATCAAAGAACCAGAACCTAAAATTGAGGTTAATGTTGAGAAGTTCCAGCAAATTCTGTCACCAAGGAAGAGCCTGTCCTTTATGTTCCTACAGTTAAAGAGGTGGTCAAAGCATCAGCTGAACTGATTGAGAACCACCAGGAAGACAAACCAAGAGAGCTCCATGTTGCACCAGAGTTTGAAGAGGTTAAAGACATGTTTGTGGACAACCCCATGGACACAACTGATGATATTGAAGTTGAGCACATAGAATTTGTGATTCCCTCAAAGTATTTTGAAGGACAAACTCCTCGCCTTCATGATTACTGATGCAGCGATGAGGACTTATGAAAGGAGGAAGAGGGGAGTCGGCCCGGGCAAGGACAGCTAAGTGGGGGCCACACGATTCTGGTTTGATGGGATCTATAGTTTCTATTTTCAGTAGTTTCTAAATTCCTAGTTTCTAATTTCTGTTTTTGTAACTAGTAGGACTTTCTATTTTGTTAGTTTATAATTCCATTTTTAGTAACTACTCTAGTTTCTATATTGTAAGCTCTCCCATCAAGTTATAAACAAAGAGGAGGGCTCCATAAGCCTCCACAATTTTATGAAACTAAAATTATGCTGCTGCTGCTGCTTTTCTGTGAGAAACCGCTCTGTGTCTGATCACAGTGAAGGGTTGGTGTTTGATCCGACGACTCCTTGCGGTGGGAAGCCCAGGAGGATCTTCTTCTTCTTCAAGTGTTCTTCTTTTCATTCTTCAAAGCTTATCAAATACTCAGTTGCAGATCTTCTAATCAGTTGTGAGCTGGTGTGACTTGTCCAAATCAGCTTTACATTTATTACATTCATATCATCAAGGAGCTGCCGGAATGCTTGTTTGGACAGATATTTGGTGTCCATCAGACAGAGTTGGTCACCCGATTTTCCAAAACTCAAGGTCGAGTTTTTTTTTTTTTTTTTTTTTTTAAAAACGTAGCAAGTTGATGTAGAGCATGAAGAAAAAAAGACCAGAACACTGTTCACGTGAACAGTGTTACAGCCCATAATTGTTGCATATGGGAATGCTTCTCGGAGATTCCGTGGGGCCCAAGGGCAGATTGCATGGAGGAGGAATAGTTTACTCTCTAATTTCATATTAGTTTCTATTTTTGTTGAGTCTTGGACAGCATGCAATTAAAGATTCTTCTAGACTTGGACAACCAAGATCGATTGGGAGTTCTAGAACAATATCTTGTTTCCTTTTTAATGTTTTGTTTTTGTAATGAATAACTCGTCTTTGCTCAAGTCCAAAGACGAGCAAAAGTTTCTTTTTTAGGAGTTACCAGAGTTATTGGTTTCCTTTTTCATATTGTTTCCTTTTTTGAGGCAAGCATCCTGGCCTATTTAATGTAATCCACTCCAAGGGAGTCCCAGACGATTGAATGATGAATAAAGCTTGCTTTATGCAGTTCTATTGTCCTGAGAGAGGCTGTGAATGAGAGAATCAAAGAAAGGTCAGAGGGCTGGGCTGAGAGAGCCACTTATCCCCTTCTCCCCCTTCACCATTTCTTAGTTCTATATTTTCTAAGTGTTATATGGTCTGCCTAAGCTCTATTAAAAGGTTATCTACAAGCCCACATCATACCATACGGCTGCGGTGATCTGAGCATCTTACCAGGACTTGCGGCAGTGAATGTTCTGGGAAATAATCAAGCTCACATATCTCGCCACCCAGCAGGCCATTAAGGCCCATCTTTTGAGGACTATCCAGGCCCTCCCTAAAGAGCACTCAACCAGCCTTTCAAGGCCATCTCAGGCCTGGTCTTCGACATACAATAAATCTCCCTACTTCTGCTATAAATCAAAAAGTGCTCCAGATTCTGATTCAGCCATCATATCAAGCAAATTTTCTGGGCTTTAGTTCATATTATGGCCTTCATTAATTGATGGTAATTTCTGTCCTTACATACTTTCTATTACCCAAGATCTGGTGTTACGTAATGTTCTCTGTTTACCCTGTTCTATGACCTGCGGCTGGGAATATTTGTTGTTCTGCTGCTGTTCTTTTGTGTGGGAAAAATCACTGATATTGTGGGGTATTCATGGCATAAAACAGGGACGCTTGTGATTATTATTTGTGGGGTTATAAGTTGGTTCTAACTTCTAAGTCTTGTAATCAGATCTAACGTTCTTATCTTTTGAGTGCTGTTTGAAGGTCCTACTGGGGTTGGGTAGTTTTCTATCTAGCCATACATTAACTCCTATTTCTTCTCTCTTTTTCTCTTCCTCTTCTATTGCTGCTGGTTGCTAATGCCTTGATAGGGTCACAGATATATTGCTTCATTTTTTGTATTTCGTGTATGTTTGGCATGTGCACACATCTTGGTTGCCTCTTTACTTGATACCACTTCCAACTCTGAGTTTGACCAGCCTGCAACTCTTTGTGGTATTAGACTACTGATGCACGAAAAAAAAAAACTCATCATTTTTACATAATCAATTGCATACAATTGTCTCATCGTACTTTGTTCTCCTTTTTATACATGATATATTTTACATATTGTTTATTTATAGTGTTTTATGCTTCAAACTGTATTTTGCATGTACCCTTTGTAATAATCACGAACATACTTTTAGGGTCTTCACATTTATATTCTCCAAAATGCGAGAGTTTTATTTTGATTTATAAATACTAGTTTATGCGCAAACAGTATTTAAGCATCTTTTCAGAAATTTAATCACCAAAATTAAATTTTCATCAGCAATCCATAGCTAAGGCATCACCAAGGCCGGCCAAATTTCCTATACACACTTTCTTCTGAAAATATTATGAAAATTCAAAACCAAGAAGTTGAGATAGAAACTCGGGTCCTTAGTAAATTGATTTTAAACATAAAACTTAAATTAACTTAGGCTGCGCAGGTTACAAACAGAATTTTTAACCAGCTTTTTTTTCCCTCCATAGAATGATATGGCAACATAATAAAATACCAAATAATGTAATTTCATAGTGTGTGTGTGTGTGTGTGTGTGTATATATATATATATAGAGAGAGAGAGAGAGACCCGTCCCTTTGCATGGGGATGCGGGGAGACATTAACAGTCATGAAGGCAGGGGAGGGCGTAAATGCTGAGGAGAGGGGAGGGGCAATACTTTGAAAGGCTTCAAAGAGGAGCAGCAGCTGCTACTATTGTTATCCCCTCCCCCCCCCCCCCGCTTCCGCTTCGTCGGAGGAGCAGCAGCAGCAGCCTATACCTGAAGCCGATGCCACCTATCAATGTCATCTCATGATGCTTGCTCACGACAATCCTCTGGCTCTGGCTTTCCCATCACATTCATATCCATATTCAAGCTTGGACAGTTACATAAGCCCTACCTTACACACCATATTTTTCTTTTCCCGCCTGCCGCCCTTGTAAAAAACCTTCCTTAGCTTTCGCCCTCCCACAAGAAAAAGGGTGCTCTAATTTGTTGCTTCATACTCTTGTGAAAACAGACTACACTGTCTCAACCACCCGCCTTTCCCTTCTTTTTTTGGTTGTGAATAGGAAGCCAAATGTAGGTAATTGTGGGCTTACCTTTTAGTCGTGTCTAATCAAACGGACGACTCTTATTATTTGTGCCTGGGATATTGAGGATCCTCCTCAAACCATGGGGTTCTTGTCAGAGAGGCGAAGAGATGATGACGACGATTCACAATCACAATCAACTGTCGCTCAAAACAGAGAATACCTACCCTCCATACCCAAGAAACTCAATGATGTAGATAAGTCACTTAATGGACTTATTTTATTGCAAATAAACCTTGGGTTGGGTTATGTATGTGTTGGGCCTTTGATCACATAGGTTTTCTTTGTAATGGGCCACTTTCATGGGCCTAAAATATGGGTAGAAAGTAGGAAAACGGGATTGAAATCAGTAATTTAGTTAGAGTCTTGTTTTGAGTCTATTTCCTTTGTTATTTCAGTTTTCTAGTTAGTTTATGTTTCCCAGTTAAGTAGGGATTGGGTTAGGCCTTTTCTTTTTAGTGTTTGAGTCAGTTTTGAGTCTTCAATATAAGTTTGTAAGGGGCTACAACATTGAACACGAATTTATCAAATAATAATTAAAAAAAAAAAAGGCTTATGCTGCTATGTTGTGGGATGCAGTTGGGTGAGATGCCCATTTACTAGTTCTTCTTCCCCCTTCTCAACCCTCCATTGAATTCTCTTTCTTTTCTTTATTCTCTTACTTATGTTTTGTTCATATTATCTATCCCTAAATCTGATTTTTATTGAATTTACTAAAGATCCTACCTGGGATTGGATCACTTGCGAATCAATCGTACATTATTTGGTATCAGAGCCTGGTCAAACCAAGGATGGAACCATGTGAATTTCGTGAGGAACTTTCTTCATACATCTTTAAAAGAAGTGTGTGTCTACTTTGATTCCTACAACCTGACAGAGGCACGACGACTTCAATACGTTTGTTCCCAGATGAGTGATTATGTTCGAATACAATGGAGAATCCATGAAAGGCAACTTCAAGCTCAAGGTCGTGAGCCTAGAACTTGGGACGAGATGGAGTACGAATTGGTAGACATGTACTTACTTAAGCATGAAAGAAGAATGTACTTCCCTCCACCAGATTTTCAAAAGCCACCCACATGTCACAAGATTGCTTTTATCGAGAAAGAGTTGGTCATTGATGTTCCTATCAGTGGTATTCACATGGATGAAATCGAAACTGACATGGACACAATGGTGGACAAAGAGATCAAATCCAAAGAGATTAGTGCTACAACAACTATGGTGATTATGGACAGCCAAACGGAAGAACCTAAAGGGTTCGAGATTGAAGTAATGGTTGATAAAACCATTGAGACTGTGAACAATAGGGACAAAGGACTTGAAGAGCCTATGATCGAAGAAGAGCAAGTAGAGGACGTGCTAGAAGACGACCTCATGAATATATCTGAGGACCTTGAGGTTGAGCATATGGAGTTCGTCATCACATTAAAGTATCCTGAAGATCCAACTACTCACATTCTACACTACATCCTATTATCAAGGAGCTACCTGAATTTTTCTACAGCCTGAAGGGGGACGTGCACCATGCTATACTCATCCTCACACACTGCAAAATTCGAAGACGAATTTTTTCTAAGAGAGCGTAAATTGATGCAGATAAGTTACTTAATGGGCTTATTTTATTGCAAATAAGCCATCGGTTGAGTTATGTAAGTGTTGGGTTTTTAATCCCATGGGTTTTCTTTGTAATGAGCCACTTTAATGGGCCTAAAATACGGGTAGAAAGTAAGAAAACGGGATTTAATTCATTAGTTTAGTTAGAGTCCTGTTTTGAGTCTATTTCCTTTGTTATTTCAGTTTTTTAGTCAGTTTAGGTTTCACGGTTAGTTAGGGATTTGATTAGGCCGTTCATTTTTAGTGTTTGAGTCAATTTTGAGTCTTCTATATAAGTTTATAAGGGCTACAACATTGAACACGAATCTATTAAATAAAGACAAAAAAAAAAAGATGACTCATGTTGTTGTGTTGTGGGATGCAATTGGGTGAGATGCCCTCTTTTCTTTTCTTTATTCTCTTATTTTTGTTTTGTTCATACTATCTGTCCCTAAATCTGATTTTTATTGAATTTACTAAAGATCCTACTTGGGATTAAATCACTTGTGAACCGATCTTACATTACTCAGACTCAATGTCAAGGGTTCACTCACTTCGAAAGCAGAGGGAGAGTCAGGTAGGAAGACCACTGATTACAGCTCACTCAACCAAGACCAACCAGATTAGTCCGACTAGCTCTCTTGCATGTCTAAGATGGTTCTTGGTCACAAGTTATGGAAGCAGAAAAGTAGGAAGAAGAAGAAGATGACCTCAGAGTACTGGAAAGGGTCATAGAAATGGGTCCGATTGATTACAAGCAGCAGCAGCCAACGACAGCAGGTCGTTGCAGCAAAACCTTCAACTTGCACCAAGCCTTAGGTGAACACAGGTCAAGCCATAAGATAGGAAAGAACTTACCCATCACAACCACCACCTGTCTGGACGATGATTTGGCAATTCAGAGGAAGACAATGACCCAACCTCAACCCGAGAAGAAGAAGAATCAGAGTCGGCCACAGATAGAGTTGGCCCATTGCTGCAAAATTTGCAACAAGACATTCCCGACTGGTTACGGCCCATCTGCACTGGCAGTGAGGAAGCAACTTGGGGTCTTGCTGGCTATGTGCCATTTCTCAAGTATGTGCTACGGTCATAGAACTAAAACTGAGAAGAAAGTATTACAATTACCTGATCTGATTGATTCACTTTATACAAGTCAAATTAGTAGAGACATATATGTGTGTATGAATTGTTTTCCACCTCAGCATGGTGTTGGTTGATGATGCAGGACAATGGGTTGGTCCCAATTGTCATGGGATCTGACAGGACCTTCAAGGTAGCCCAAAAAGTGTCGGCCTAAGTCTTCTTCTACATTGCAGAGAATAACGTCATGTTTGAGGGCATCCTCCTCAAGCCCAGCATGATCAATCCTGGTGATGAGTGAGTGCAAGGACAAGGCCAACCCAAGCAGGTCACTGAGTGCACCCTCAAGCTCATCCACGCCAAGAACCAGGCTTCTAACCCATGACATGTGTCCTCTAGAGCCCTTCAGAACACTAGTCTCAAGACATGGGGAGGAAGGCCAGAGAACATGAAGGCAGCCCAGGAGGCTCTCCTCGTCTTTCTCATAGCAGAGTGCAAGGACAATGAGGTAGTTCAAGAATGTAGATCAGGGAGAGGGTGGGGCCGATGGGTGTGCAAGATGGATGTGGCAGAGGGCAAGGTTGATGGGTGAGTAGCTGGAGGAGTTGGGAGCGGAAGGAGGTGAGAGTTGTGGGTGGGGGTTGTCAAAGTTGCAGCAGCAGGAGGGCAGGGGGTACACAGGAGCGACAAAGGGACAATCACAGGGGCATAGAGTAATGGCAACATGAACCAGCCCTCAGTTGCCCAGGGGGGAAAGGAGCCACAGCTGGAGAACGATGAGAGGGAGAAGGAGGGAATAAATGATGTGGGACAAGGAAATAACAAAAATTACCTCATCCTCAAAGGGCATAAAAAAAGAGGTTACAAAAATCTATTGCAACTAGCTTGTTACAAACAAATTAACCCATTAAATTTTTCATTCAAAAAAAGCTCATTAGAAGGAACCATGTAATGTAAATAACAAACCTAGCAATCACAACCAATCTATGGATAGAATGTTACAAGAAAATGAAAAAGACAAATACATTTCAGAGTAAAATAAGCTTATAGTAGCAGTAAAGTAGATGAGAGCACGCAGACCTGCTTTTGACTTTTGAAATCATTAACATCCCATATACGTAATGATCCATCTTCTGAAGAAGTTAAAATTGTCTCCTTAGTCCTCGGGTGCCACTCTCCACAAGTCAATCCTGATATATGTCCCTTGGTATTCTTCAAATCACGAATATACATGTCCCCCTTTACAAACTCACCCAGAGTAAGTCCATCACGGTCATAAATCTGAAACAAGAAACACACAGATAATTAATATTTGTTCAAAAGAACGAACCCAAGCAAATGATAACAAATTGGAAACAGTACTGTATATGAACCTTGGCCTGGGCAGAGCCAGTCACGCACAAAAATCGGTCTGAGGTTGGACTCCAACTTAAAGTACGGACTTGGTGTCCTTCGAATGGTTCCAGCTGTCTAAATGATTGCAGACGGGAGTTCATTCCTTGAAAATCATACATACGGACTGTGTAGTCATAGCTACCAGAAAGGACCCTAGACCCCGTATGATCAACTGCAAGAGCTGAAACAACCTGCCAAGAGCATCAACATCAAACTCAGTCAGAAAAAAGAGAAGGGAGCTTAAGAACATAGCCTTAGAAAATTTAAATTCTTTGTCATACAGTTCAAGGTATAGTTAATGGCTTAAAGCGAAGCTTTTTCAAGCAGAGGGATGAATTTTCTTTTAACTGGTGAATCCTTAGGAAATTTCATATCTTTCACTCGTGTGGCTTTTATCTTCCAGTTCGGCTTTTGTCTTCCAGTTCTACCACCTAATTATGAACTTGGGAAAAGTTTTACACTCCAGTGACCACTCTGCTATTGACACTGTCTAGTTCTTTACTGTCTCATCATGATTAATGAAAAACAATTTTTCACAATTTAATGGCTGAAAATAGTGAGCATAATTTTACACATGAATTTCAGATGATTGTGGGAACTGAATCGATTTAATATTATGACTCACATGCAAACATATACATCTAAACACACCACATGGGCATATCAATTCCCCTGTCACTACCCTGGTTTAGGGTTTCGAAACATCTTTAACAAATTACCTATTAACTACTAATGCCCCACGCCCCAAAAGAAGAAGAGCAAAACAGTTTTTCACATCCATCAAAACCCATAAACTCAAAACCCTCGAACTTGAAATAGAAACTATTATCTTTAGAAATTAATTACAAAGCATAAATTAAAGCAAAACCAAAAGGCAAGATTACAAATTCAGGAACTGCAGAAGTAATTAGAGATAAATTAAAAATTTTACCTTAGAATGCCCCTTCAGGAGAATCTCATTACTGAGAGGGATCCTGTACTGATCTTCTGCTTCGGCATCCTCATCGTCATCAGAATTCGAGTCCTCCAAATTGGCAGGGGGCCGTGGAGGTCCAATCAAAACATTATCACCATCCTCATCTCCATCCGCAGAACTCGATGTTGGTGGAGGCCGAGGAGGTCCAATCATCAGTTCCTCATCTTCATCCGCCAAATCAGATGGAGGTGGCGGCCGTGGAGGACCAACCATTGCTCCATCATCATCCTCTCGACCTTCATCTTCTTCTTCTTCAACCGTGGAATTGGGTTTTCTTGGCTCAACATTCCCATCATTGGACTCAAGTTTTCGGCCTTTGGAGCCCTTGTTTTTGAATTCGTTTAACAAGGCCTTAGAGGAGGATGAGAGAGAAGGGAAGCCTTTGCTAGAAAGAGAAGAAGAAGATGAGGGTTCCACGTTTCTGCGAGTAGCGTTGTGGAAGGATTCTAGAGGAGCTTGCGATTTCGTTTTCTTCCCGAAGGATAGAGGAAACTGGGCTCTCATTCCTTCGTACATGTCTGCTTCGTCCTCCATTTTCTCCGATGAAAACGTCTCCTTTCACTTCTTCAAGCTCGCCAACGCTAACGTAAACTTAATCCACCACGAAAACGAAGCAGTCGAAGCTCAGGAAATTTATAAGTTCTATGAAATTCCACCAGTGAAGCTGTTCTTGTGGTCGAGTTGTCAATCCAATACGGAAACAGATGCCGTCACCGGTGGTGTTTTGTAATGTCGGCTTCAGAGTATGTTTTGGGTAGTTATAGATGTAAATGTAACGAGGTTTGGTGATATGTTACAATCACATATCAGTTATGGCGTTTGATTTTAACTTGGTTTTCTATGAAAATTGGTGTAAGTTGATATGGTCTTCGATTTCTTCATCTTATAAATTGGTTTATAAGATTGAATTCTTTCAGAATCGTATCAATGGTATTACGGTGATTGATTTTTAACACTTTGAATGAGCAGAGTGAGAATATGTATCTAGAAAAAAAAAAAAAACCTATATTTTAATATAAACAAATTAATATTATTATCACATATGTTTTTTAATTTTGGATTTGTTTTTCTAAATGTTACAAAACAAATATTTTTCCACATGGATTAGTGATATGTCTATTTCAACCATTGGATAGAGAAAGAGAGATCATGATCTAGATTAGTCATATATTGAATTTTAAAATCTAATTCAATAAAATACCTCATTTTGTATTACACGGTTTCTATACATGTCTATGCATGTTTATCAGTATTCTAGATACCACTATACATTTTTTAATTTAATTAAAAAATTTTAACTAAAATAAATTATATAGATTTATCTTGTGACTTTGAGGAATACCACTTTCACTTGTTATGAATAACTTCCCTTTATTAGAGTGAATCCTTGTTTATTTGAAACATAAATGAATTGGTGTAATTGTCCAAGTCTAATAAAACTCGCAAGTCTGGTCGGTTTTTATTGTTTCTTCCTAACAATTGCCAAACCCTAACTCTTCTCTTTGACTTCGGTTCTTCAGTAACTCATTGGTTGTGCATTGGACCACACACACACACATCAATGTGATCCAATATCTACCAAAGAACCCATGGAGAGGAGTCCCCATGAACCCATGTCGGCTCCAACTCACTTAGGGTTAGAAATTCTAGTTGGCCAAATCTATCAAAAGATGACTTGGCTTTCAAGAGATGGCTCGGTGAAAAATCTCTACCTCTCTCTCCCTTTGTGTGAGTGTCTCCATCCTAATCCTTAGATTTTAAGGGTGAAACACGCTTCACTATTTGTTAGTCTATTGAGATATCCCTAAAGCTTTTATTGTCAGGGTTTGTGCGAAACTGAATCCTCTCCGCTATGTCTGAAACATTGATGACGTAACCCTAATCTTGTGTTGTTTTTATTCTACATAACCAAATTGCAAATGGACGTGACTTTAGTTAAACTATATGAATCTCCTAAAATCATAACAAAGGCTTGTTTTTTAGGAATTGAAACTAGAGTACCAACCCTAAGATGTGACAACCCCTTCCCTTCCCCCCTCCCCTTACATGCCGACCTCCCTAAGATAGTATCATATTACAACCTCATGGAAAAAAATCCTCTTCAATTAGATTGGGTGTTCAATTAGTGATCCAACGGATGGGAGGACCTGGGGATACGTGTTCATGTATTGGGACGCATGCCTGAGGTCTTCTTATCCCTTGAATCACTAATTGGGGTCCAATTAAGTGGATAAGAGCCAAATCCCAACCGGATATTAAATGATCAAGTCATTAATTAAGTAATGACAACAACACCATGTATCAAAACTTTGGAACCCAGTACTTCTTCAAAGCCAACAAGGATAGCCTCAAGCTTATGATTGACTAGTGATATGGAAAGGACAGCCGTTTTCGTAGCAAAAATAACTTGTCTAGAATCGTCATAGGCCACAAAATCAATTCCTGAGATGTCTTAGAGGCATCACCTAATAAACTTTAAGCCAAACCATGAGGTAAGGAATCTAGAGCTAAATTTTGATGACATATCTACCTAAGAGGGATTAACCCCTCCCCCTCACACAAAAATCCTCCATAGGAAGGTAGTGAGCATCCGATGACTAGGGTGCATGTCAGGGCCCTCCCAACTGTTGGATCCTCATTGCCACTCACGGCTAGCAATAGAAGATTTGAAACCCCTCCCTCTCCTCCTCCTCCTCCTCCTCCTCCTCCTCCTCCTCAAAGGAAAAGAAAGAAGAGTTTTCTTACCGGTCACTATGCCTTAGAAGGACCCTTATTGTATATAAGTGGTGAAGTAAAATCTTACCACACATGATTCAGATTTAACTCACACAAAAGCTATGTAATTAGTATATGAAATTAGGAGGAGGTAGTTATAGACACTTGTATTTGGCTCCTCTCGAATGTGATGGGCATTCAAAGGGGTATTCGACAGTTGGGAGGATTTAGATACGCACCCCAACACATGAGCATGTACCCTAGGTCCTCAAAGCCGTAGGAGGTTGTGTTGTGTACCCAACACGTTGGAGATGATATTTTTCTTTACTCAGGGCTCTAGATAGCTTATCAAGAAAAACAATGAGAAATGTGTAAAAGGTTTCAAAAAGCAAAATCATGGATCAAATTAGTGAATGTCAATTCTGATTTTAATCGTTTGGAATCCCTTAGAAATAGATTAAAATCAACAAGAATCAATCAAATAAGAGAATCCACTGATTTGACCTATCTGATTTTCAATTTTGAAACCGGTGAAAATTTTCATGGGAAAAAAGGTTCTATCGGAGAGTGTGTTGGGTCATGCTTAAACACATAAGGGGAGAAAATGATCACCCACCCTCATGAAAGATGGAAATGTCCAACCTATTGATATTTCGAGCATGCTCTTATTAACCCCACACAGGTGTGAAAACCACACTCCCGAATCGAGAACACTTTCCTAATTTTTCATTTATTATCATTTTTTAAGTTATTTCCTGCGGAGGAGAGTCGAAAATAAATATTTGACTGTCTGAGTGGACAAAACATTTTTCTGATAGAACAGGCATTGAAATTTGAATGTGAGATTTCCTATACTGTAGACGTCAATTTCGCATCCTTAAAAAGCAGCGTTGGATGTTGAGTTCTCTGTTTTTTCTCCCCTTCCCGCTTTATTCGTTTGGTATACATCAGTAGTTGTAAGATAGCTTAGCTTTTAGTGTTTGATGAGATTGAGGTTATATGGGTTTTAATTTCAGGGAAGAGGGATTGAAGCCGATGGAAGATGTGAAGCTCAGGGAGAATGCTTATAAGATGGTGGATTTCATCGCTGATTACTGTAAGAACATCGAGAGCTTCCCTGTTCTCAGTCAAGCTCTGGTCACTTGCTACCTTTTTATTTGGAAGCAAGAAATTGATGGGTAATGTTCTTTTTTTGACAAACAAAGGTGGCTTCGTTGGTTTGTGGTTTTCAATTGTTTACTTTACTTTTACTGCATGTTTGAAATTTTAATATCTAATGAAAAGTATTTTTAAAGTCTCCAACTTCACAGTTGATTCTGGTTTAGTTTTTCCCGCCCACCCCCCCAAATTTAACTTGTTTGATTTTGGGCTTTCGAGGAGCTTGGATAAACTTTTTACCGGATCCTACACCTACCCATCCTGAATCATTGCAAAATGGTCTTGATGATGAATGAAGCGACTCAACTTTCTCATAATCATTTAAAGCTAAATATTCAGTAGATGATGCTCATTTTCAATCTTCTCTCTCTCTCTCTCTCTGATTACATTAGTTTACTATTTGAATTTATCTACTAGTTGAGTGTTTCAGTTTTTAAAATTTTGATTCTGTTGATGGGGATATATATCAATTAAGTAATAATTTTGTGTGTAGATTATCCAGGAGTAGATATTACCAGGGGTAACCATTGGCAAAGTCATGATTGCTTTGCATATTTTCCTTCTAATAGCAATACTACTGGGTTTTTAGGAGAAATGCTCAAGCTACCAGAAGATTTCCTTTCACTCGGTTAGGTTAAAAATGATTATATTTTTGCATAGCTTTACTGATTTTTTATTTATTTGTTTATTTTTTTTTTAAATGATAACAATAACATAATGTGACTTTGATAAAAAAAGAACATAGTGTGACTCAAAGATACTAACAAGTATAGTGTTTTAAGACATGACACTAACTCTAGGATTTCATCACCATGATGTTTAGTTTATTTTCTAATAATGTTGGTTGTTAAGAATGATTCCATCTCTGGCTTGTTGTTTGTTGCTGGGCATCATGCAATATTCTAGGTTGTCCTTCTCTTTAGTTTCTTGGACGTATCCAAAAAGCACATATAGATATCCTTGCGTCCATGTGGGATTTAGGTTCAATAGCAGATCAATGTCTTCCTGGCTGAAAGATTAGAGACACCCATGTAAAACAGAGACCCAGTATTTGCTGAAGAGAGTGAACGCATAACATGTACAATCTCATTCATTCAAAGCTATACTTAGGTGAGTGTTGCATGAAGCTTAGAACTTGAAATGAGGATAATCTTTGTTACTTGGACACTTCAAAAAGTAGGGTCATGCCCAAGTCTAATACTTCACCTTTATGTAACCTTACATGTTCACACCCTTGCACTGTAACATAGGAATAATATCAGTCTAGGTTGTAGAAAAACGAGAGCCTAAAACAATGCAGAAAACAATGGAAATCGCAAGTGAACAATCACGCAATGCACACACGAAGATTTACATGGCTTATCAAGATTGCCTACGTCCACACTGAGATGAGTTCTGCTGCACTATCAATGGAAAATAGGGTTACAACCACCTGTCTTCACACCTCTCTCAGATTGAGTACATAGAAAGAACAGTTGCTACAAATATATAGTGAAACCCTATCCAAGTAATTTACCAAAATACCCATAAAGCTCTCAACCTCTTAACGGCCCTTCAGAATCAGCCCACTTATGCAAGCGACAGAATACAAGACATCGTACTCCCAAGTCCCAACCATGGTTTAAAGTTTCTCCGCTACTTTATGATACCCTCCTATACGAATCTAAAAATTTAGCCGACCGATACGGCGACTGATACAGCGACCGATACTGATACTTTAACCCTTTATCTTTAGTATATTTTACCGTATCTCTGATACAATAGAACACCCTCCGATACGTATCTTAAATTTAGCTGACTGATATGGCGACCGATACCGATACTTTAATCCTTGCTCTCAACATAGGTTTAATGCCTAGAGACTGATAATTGGAGTTTGACTTGAGGTTGAAGGAGAGTATTCATCTTTTCTTCTGTGAACTGCTGGAAGTATGGGGGAAACTTGGAAATGGTTGTATTTCGGTTAAGCTAAAGGGCCTGTATGTTTTTCCTTATTCCACTCTTATAGTGGAAATTATTGACATGTGAAAATATTACTTTTCTAATCCTTCTTATTCATAGGAGAAAATGAGGATATGTATGGATTATTTTTCTTAAAACCAGTGGTGCATAGGACACAAATGCTCCAATGACTTATTTTTGGGATTATGAAATGCTCCAAGATGTTGTTCAGTGGCATGAAGTGAAATAAATTTCTTCTAAATTATGGTACTGTATAATGACAAATACACTCGGAAAACAAATAGGATATAAATAGATTTACAAAAGATAAAGAGTATGTGCACAAAAGATAGGGAGGAAATTGGCCACCCTATTTGCATGCCTCATTGCAAGAGAAGGCAGATGGTGAAGCAAAAGAACATGCATTTGATGATTATATTATTTCAGATCTCCCCTTCATCTCTTTTCCTTGTCAAAACAATGACACTGACAGACTTTATCCACTTATAATGTGTATTCCCTGTGAAATAGACAAAAATTTGCGGACTAGCTTATCTTATTTTAGTTTGTCACCTACCTAGTCATAGAGTTGCTTCAGAGTTCAGAATTTCCTTGTCATCTTGGAAGACTCTGCAAATGCTTCTATGTCACCTTATTTAGTCAAAGGTTCTATCGGGCTCTAGGCAGAAATATAGAGCCAGATGACACTATGACAGGGAATTAAAGAGAAGTGGTTCTAGGATTTATTCTGTGATTCAACAAACCTGCAAAGAACCTTGTTGCTAAACTACTTTTTTTTCCTTTTTTTTGGGGGTGGGTGGGTGTTTGGGTTGTGGGTTTGGCTATAAATACTTCATTACTTTCCAGTTAATCAATGTGTTGACTTAACTACTTGTTTTAATTTATCATCTCTGATTTCGAGGATGTTTAATTTCAACATTGTATTATTACACATCATGATCATCTTTCAAATCACTATCAGTTCTTAGTAGTGTTTTTGAGCTATAAATTCTTATCTGCTGCATTCATCGTATTTTAAGATGATACTCATCTGGTTAGTCACATAATGTCTATAAGATCTAATTATATTACCTATTGTTTAATTTCTTTTCCGAGGTGAGGGGTAGAAACATATTGTCTTAGTTGATTGTGAAATAGAACACGAGTATTTATCATTTTCAAATATCAGTTTCCCTTTCCAAAGTCAAGTTCTAGATTTTAGCCCAAGTTCCTGAAGACAAAGGAGTGTTGTAACATGGCTTTGTGTAACCGGGGTTTACCCTTGGGCCTGAACCATAAAACCGGGCAGGTTCGAGGGGTTCCTCGTTAGCACGAAAAAAGAAAAGAAAAAAAAAGGAGTGTTGTAACTTAGGATTTTTTTGGTACAGATTTTATTGGATATCTCTCCACATCTTTTTTCAGGTAGTGGGGTTGCTACTGTTTTTGTGATCCTCTATTTGGCCAAATGAGAGCTCTGTTTGTGTTCATTTTAGACATGAATCTGGCCCTGTCTAGACCTCAGACTAAAGACATCGGTAGATGCTGCTGAACTTGTAATAAATAGTTCTTTGTTAAGTAGTGGAGCAATATTCTCGTGCACTTATCCATTGTTGATCAATTTAGTTAATTTTACTTGCTGAATGAAAGTTTACTTGGCAATTTTTATGATATCAATTTCAAAGATATTACCTGTATGAACAGATTGCAGGAATTGATCCAGAGAACTGTACCGCTGAAAACAGACTCTTCTACGTGTCACACCCCGCCGCCTCTAGGCCAAGGTATGCGGCATTGGATACCCATATCCAGTTAGCCCAACCCTCTAGGATCACAGATACAGTACCCCAATCCGTAAATGCCCCAAAATCACAACTAAAATCAGAGTACACGTATAAGATTTGTAAACTTTACTCTACTACTGGTGATTCACTAAATGATAATTACCATATACCAAAATTCATCTGAAAATAAAGAAGTCATGTTCATCCACAAGGTGTCTCGCAGACACAAGCCTTACCATTGCCACCAAAGTCCCAAGCAGGCCTCTGCATTGGTTCCACCATCTAAAAAGGGTGCAACAAATGAGGTGAGCTTCCACGAAGCCCAGTGAGGGGTAACACACACACAAGCAATCATAACCATCCAAGAAGATGCAATAGCATAAATATCCATGCCCAACCACATCAATATGAATGTAATTATATGAATGCAATGACATGATCCATTTATTATCAAACAATTTCTAAGTCCAAAGGGGGTATAAGTTCTACTACAACATAGGTGTTATCTTCAGTCATGAATGTACGTTATCAGTCCCCAGAGATACAAGCTAGTTGCGGGTCAGGAGCGTGCCGGTTTCGGAGCCGCATCATTACCCGGCAAACCTTTATTAATAACCCTCCCATAATACCACTACATCGAATCCAATATCGCATGTAGGGTATACCCGTCACCGAATCAAACATCGCGTGAGGGTCTGTCACGACGCTGGCATTTGGGCACCTCAGTCACCGGAAATCATCCCCAACCACGGATCGTCGGACTAGAGGATTAGCCAATACATAAACCCCTATTGGCATGGGTTGTAGCCCCAGGGTGGTTATCCTAGCCCAATGCATTCTAGTATGTCACAACACATTTCAATCATACTCACACACACACACACACACACACACACCCTGAGCATGCAGTGCCGCCGGCACTAATCGTTGGCCACCCTGCACCCCAGTCTCCACACACACACTCACACACACACACACACTCACCCTGAGCATGAAGTGCCGCCGGCACCAACCATTGGCTACCCTGTAACCTAGTCACACACACACACACACACACCCACCCTGAGCATGCAGTGCCGCCGGCATCAACCATTTGCCACCCTGCACCCCAGTCACATACATACACACACATACACCCACCCTAAGCATGCAGTGCCGCCGGCACCAACCATGGTCACCCTGCAACCCAGTCACACACACACATATGCACAATCATGATCCACATTCTCATGCCACATCAACACTTTCCACAAGGAACGAGGTAATAATAATATGCAAAATGACATGATTCACCCACGTATGCGATACGATGCAAGCATTCCATAAAAGCATATAAAATCCCCTCACCTCGAGTTCTAGATGGCGGTAGATAGTTGATGGTTTCGTGTTGCGTGCTCCCGTCACTTCTTTGTTCCACTCCTAGGACACATAGTGTTTTTAGGTTATATGGTTATCCATAAGGGAGTGGGACACTAGGACCCGTACTCCAATAAAAGGATTAAAAATTAGCTTTAAAATGGTTCACCGGTGGATGCTCACCTGTGGATGATCATCTGCCGGTGAGTTCACCAGTGGACAAATCCGAAAGGGATGCAAATCCTGCAATATTTTGACCGGTGAATGGTCCATGCCTTCACCGGTTGGCCAGCGACCATCAGCCGGTGAAGTTGAAACCGGGGTTTTCTTGCCCAGATCTGCCCCATAGGCCTTGTGGCCCCTTTGTCTGATCGTGTGTGTGTGTGGTTTCAAGTGTAGTGCCATTTCCAACTCCATTTCTCCCTCTTTTGTATGGTTTACAACTTAGGTTTTGTGATTTTAGGGTGGGTTTGCATGTAGGTTATACACACACACATCACCTAGCTTGAGTTTAGTGTAATTGGTGGGTTAATTTACATAGAGTCATAAGATATACTCAAAGCCCCATTTTTCAAATCTAGGTTAACCTAAATTGAGGAATATCGGTTGGGGGGGTTCATGTAGTGACCATCAATTGCTTGTGTGATCACTCAAATCAATTATTTGTGTTTAATTTCATTTTTCCCTACCTAATTTTGGGTTTGGGATAACTAGCTGTAGAGAACTTGGCAAATTCCCAAATCCTAGGGTTTTGGGTTACCAAATTTGGGGCTTTTCATGTAAGATGCTTCCACACTCAATGGTGAATGATTAACTTGCTTGATTAGGTCCCTCACACCAAAATCCCCCATTCAACTTGTAGATTGGGTATGTGGGTAGAGGGATTTTGATTTGGATTTTTCCCCAACCTAGCCTAGGTCAAGATGGGGTATGAGAGAGAGAGAGAGAGAGAGAGAGAGAGAGAGAGCGAGAGAGAGAGAGAGAGAGAGAGAGAGAGAGAATTATCTAAATGGTAGAGAGAGGTACTTACCTTCAATGGTAGGTGCTCCCTTTGCTTCCCTCTTCTTCCTCCTCCCTTGCCTTCCTTCTCCTCCTCCTTCTTCTTCTTTCTCCCTTTCCTTGTTTCTGTTTTGGTAGGAGAAGAAATGAATGGTAAGAGTCCTATTTATAGCCACTTAAGTCACACTAAGGGCTGTTTGGGGAATTAATGGGTTTTTACCCAATACCGAGTTATTCCGCTATTCGGCACTAACGGGCCCACCTTAGGGTGTCTGGATACATTAATCTATTCCCCAATAGGTTGTCTCAACTATTAGGGGTGGTTTGATGTGCACGGGTGCGAAGACCCGGGTCCCACGGCAAAATAACCCGATTTCAACCAGTATTCTCACCGGAGGGTGTTCACCGGTGGATGCTCCATCAACCGGTGACCATCAGCCGGTGAAGGCTGAACTGGTCACCCTTGTGAGGAAATGGGTCCTTAAGTTGAGTGGGGCCTTCTCAAGGTGTTTTCAGTCTGTGGGCTTCACCTCTTGGTACATTTCACTAACAAGGTTCGGAGAAATTCTCTTCAATGGTAGAGTACATACCTTAACTCCTTCAGTGGTTTGTAGTCCTTTCATGTAATGAGCCGGTAAATCCACAAGTTACTAGTGGTTGTCACCCGGGTTGCATTGCCTATGTCTAAAAGTTTTAATTAGCTCGGGTTTTTGGGCATGGGTGTAACACTACAAATTATGCTTTTTTTTCTTTTTTTCCTGATGCACTTAGTGAAGCCATCTCAAAAGACATTGCAGCTGGTCTAGTTCCATTTTTCTTTTGTACTACAGTAAGAAAAACCATAATATTTACATTATTGGCATTTCTTTGTTTTCCGTGTTTCCTTAGTTCATGTATTCCTTTAATTCTCTCACTTGTCAATGTATTTCTTGTATTTCTTCTACTAACTCATACTGATCATATGTGAAATTTTGTCTCCTCAAATCAATAATGTTCTTTCATTGTCCTATGAAATTTGTCACTCATAGAGAGGTCGTGTGTTTTGACTGACCGGAGTGCTAGCTTAAAGGGAAGTTCCACATGACTGTTGTACGACCAGCTATGATATATGGGATAGAATGTTGGGTAGTAAAGAAGTGTCATTTGCCCAAAGAACTATCATATAGAGAAGTTATGTGTAGCAAAGATGGGGAAATTACAATGGATGTGCAGCAAAACTAGAAAGGATAAAGTAAGGAATGAATGCATCAGAGCTGATTTCGGAGGCCTTGATTAATGACAAGGTCATCTTCAACGGAGGCCTGGGGATGCTCTAGTAAAGATTAATGATATGATTACGATTCGAGGAGAAAGATCCAGGTGCAGGCCTAAAATGACCATAGGAGAAGTTGTGAGGAATGACATGCATAGACTAGGTCTTGAATCCATGTAGCCAACCCCATTTAGCAGAGTTTATCCTTGCTGGGCAGTGCCTCTTTCTTCGTACTTTCATTTCTTTGTCTTTTCTCTTTTATCATTTCCTATTTTCTTACTTTCTTCATTTCTCCTTTTCTGTTTGGACCTCAGTTTTCCCTACTTTGTTTTGCACGGATCCTTGTAGCCGACCCCATTAAGTTTGGAAAAGGCTGAGTTTGTTGTTGTAGAGAGGTTGTGTGCTGCACGTGATGCTATCAGGCTAAAGGAGAATGTGAAAAGGAGGAGGAGGAAGCATGACAGCAAAGAGCAAAAAAATTGTGGTTAGTCATCTTCTAGTGAAAATCTTTACAAGAGAATAGTGATAACATATGTAATAAAAGTTGAAGAACAATAACAAAGTCATTGCTAATGTGTTACATCTGGATAATAGTTGCTTTTGTGAGGCTTCCCACAAGATATGGAAAAAAAAAATTGATGTCTAAGAACAATAAAAATATTACGATAAGAGGCTTATTTTTGCTCTGTCATGTATGCTCCTTTTTCTTTGGGGTATATTTTTGTTGCCTTGTGCTTCTCAGTTCTTACTTGATCCATCATAGATTAATTTCAGATTGCATACCCATCTAGACCCAGCAATTTTATCCCCTTTGGCTTATGGTATCATTTTCAGATGGTGCATGCTTCTGAATGACTACTTGTACAAAAATGTTGAAAGAATACAATTGTTGGAAATATACTACAGGATGGCTGGCAAGGCTGAGGTAAAACAGCATAGCCTAGCTCATGAACAATAGGGTCTAAGTTGCAACATCCCCACCCCCCACCCAAAGAGAGAGAGAGAGAGAGAGAGAGAGAGAGACCATGTAAAACAATTCAAACTTGGGCTAAAACTCTACTGTAAGAGCAAGTTGAGAAATTAATGTCTTCTAGGTTATAGTTAGAAAATAAATAAATTCATATACAGAACAAAATGACTGAGAGCCTATTGAATAAGACAGACAATTAGGAATGAGATAGAGCTTTAGGATATTACCATTTCACACTCCTTATTTGGACGTTCATGGATACACCCTTCATGTTATTTGTGGATGATGAGTCATCTCCCAGGTTTAGAAAGCACTGCCTGAATCTTGTCTGATTTCAATTTTGGACCCAAATTTGAACATTTTCCCAGACTAAATAGCTGCTTGGGCCATGAAGTTTGATCCAGCCAGCTCAAGCTGCAAGTCTTTCTAATTTGACATGGATGCTACTCATTTTGATGCTTGGTCTTTGTTTCCTAGTTATACACATTGGACTGAAGGTTTCCTCATAATTTATCCAATATTGCATGTTGCTGTTGACCAATTGAGGTAATGATATCTCCACGTTTGTTGCCGACCCCATTAATTTGGGATAAGGTTTTGTTGTTGTATATCTCCATGTTTATGGTCATTAAAAAGGACGTACCCAGTGCACAAGGCCCCGCCACTTCAGGGTCTAGGAGGGTCATAATGTACACAGCCTTACCCCTGTTCCACGAAGAGGCTGTTCATGCTGTTACTATTTTCTGGGGAGGTAATGATATCTCCATGTTTGTGGCCATTACACTGTCACTATTTTCTCTCTAGGTAATGCCCGTCTTTCCAGTTTAGTCACCAGGTAATAACTTGTCTTTGAGAGGATTATATAGCCATTTTCTTTTCCTTCCTGATGATTCAACTGTTTTCATACGGATTTCAGTTGTTCTCATCTGCTCTCATACTATCTTTTTTTTATCTGTTTATCTCAAACTAATGCCTTCTATTGGTTGCTGTTGGATTTTTCTAAGGGTGGACCTTGGTGCAATGGTTTAGTTGTTCCATTGTGACAAAGTGGTAATGGGTTTAAGTGAGGAAACAACCTCTGTGAAGCAGGGGTAAGGCTGCACACATTATGACCCTTTCTAGACCCCTCAGTGGCGGGATCCTCGTGCATTGGGATTTGGGTATGCCCTTGTTTTTTTACAACTGGATTTTTTTGAGTGGGCATATTTTTTTTTTTTCATTACCAAAGAAGAGAAGGAAAGAATATAGAAAGGGGGTTCCAGGGGGGAAACTAGCTACAAAGAAACAAAACAGCCAAACCCTCTCATAAGGAGGGACAAGGGTTGTAAAAGGGAAGGGGGCAAACTCCAGGACACAACAACGAGTCTGTTTAGTGGGGAATCCCTTACAGGGAGGTGGCCGGTGGGGGAGCAAAGCTAGCTTAGAACTAATATCAAAGTAGATGGCGTTCCAAATCTTGTCAAAGGAGCGGGAATTGGAAGTCTATCTTTGAAGATTGCGTTCCATCCAAATGTGGTTAATGGAGGCACAAAAGGTGAGCTTGCCGGCGGTTTCACAAATGGAGTTCACTGCATAAGTCATATCAACCCAGATCCACTCTCTTTGAAGGGGGAGGATCCTTCTACTGATAGGCCAATAGTTGCGGAGGAATCTCTTCCAAATAATTGAGGAGAAAGGGTAGTAGAAGAAGAGGTGGTTGACATCTCTATACTGTTCCAACACAAACAACAAGAGGGGGAGACTTGGATGTGCTTATAGATGAGGAGGGACCATGCAAGGAGGCAGTTGGGAGGGTGCACCATAATGTAAATCTATGGCAGGGAATGAGGCCTTTGAACCAAACAATCTTGTGCCAATGAGCTAATGTACCTCTTGATCTTCCGAAATTCCAAGCTGAGGATCTGAAGATGTATGACGGAGAAGGAATCCAAGTTACTCTAACCTCTCTTCTACGATGACTAGGGGGAGGGGGGGGGGGAGGGCAGCCCATAATGAAGTTAGCAGGGGGGATTTTTTTTTTTTTTGCGGTGGGGGAGTCCTAGTCACCATTGGAGATGATGGCAGCGACTGGGGAGTCGCTACTCAATACGGCAGTGTAAGCAGCCCTTGCACTCACAATAGACGAGAGAACTCCCAAAGGGTGCTAATTATCAAGCCACAGAGAAGTAGAAGTACTGTCATCAATGCAGGAAGTGATGTCTCCAAGGGTGATAGGTCTGGTATTGAGGATCTTGCGCCAAACCCAAGAGGCATCAGGGGGATGGGATGCAGACCAAAAGGAGTGGGCATCTATTAACCTCTCTAGTTTTGGGAATTATGGGTGTAGGAAATTAACAACTTGGAGTTTTAATGTTTTTCCTTCACCTGAAATAAAATTTCATTTCAGAGTAAAAGTCTGATTTTCAAACTTCTGGTATTTGCAGGGCAGCCTAAGGATTCAAATGTCAGCCAAAAGACAGACTTCTCAACTACTGATATTTGTCTTGAAATTTTCTGTTGGCCAAAAGCTTGCTTAGCGGTATCATTGCTCTTTTCACCACTAGTGCTGCTGCTGGAAGGAGAGCATTGGCCATTGAGATGGTTTGATCTTGAAGAATTTCTGGATACTTTTTCTGTATCAGTATTTCTCTAAGAAAGGAAATCTTTGAAATTCGTTACTGTTAGTCATCCTTGCATCAAATTGCTACACAAATCAAGGATGCTGGTAACCTGGGATAGAGTGTTATATTTGCTAGATCTAAAACTGGTCCCGGTAGTGTGTTTCTTCTTGAACAAAATGCAAAACAAGACACTTCTTGTGGATTTCTGTTTCCCCAGGAGGGAAGTTAGATCTATCATCTTTCCTGAATGAAAGATGCCCTCATTTCTTTGTAGAAAAACACAGGAAAAAAATGTGTACAGTTTTGGGTAGTAATAGGGTTATAGGGCATGTTGGCTTCCTTTGAGATTTCTTACATGATTGTTGGGCTATGGGGAAGGACATTTTTATCCAGGAATTTTATGATGATGGATACAAGGAGTAAATAATAATCCTACATTTAATGTTTGTTGCCAAGAAAAACAGGACAGCATAACTGAAGGATAATGATTACCACCCAATCAGCCTTATTTACAAAGTCTTCACCTTGCGAATGAGAGTTAGTGCTGGAGGAAGTCATATTGCTAAAAGGGTCAGTTGTGAGGGGAGACAAAATCTGGGTGGAATTCTTATAATAAATGAGTTATTTGATTAAAGAGAGGCACCTCTTTAGGGAAGCCTATAAGATTGAAGTGACTGGATCTTTCTGAGCTACATGATGAGGGGAGAAGATTTGATGTCAAGTGGGGAAACTAGTTGAAATGCCCTTCTGCTTCCCGTTTGCAACTTAGAGGACTGCATCATAGAAAAGTGATCCATTATGGGGCTGCTACCTTGGCTTCCAGTTGCAAAATGTTCGTATAGAAAGGGTTCTGCCTTGGAGTCCTGTCAGATTTACCTGACCCACTTTCTCAAGGAATTGAGGAATATGGGTTGCAGAGTTTTGAGTTTTGAATTGTACTTGTTTATTTCTTCATTTAAGTTTCTTGACTTATCATGTTTACTGATGTCACTGGGCCTCCCTGGGTCTATCTGCTGGATTGACCTTACATCCTTCCTGTTGGCTCAACTTCTGGATCAGCTCTTAAACATTCTTTTGCAGTTAATGAAAAATGAAAATGTTATTTGTGACCAGGCCAGACTCTTGTAACTACTCAACTTGTTCCTCATTTTGACTTTGCATAATTTATACCTTTCATGCCGCCCCCCCATCCCCCACCCCCCCCCAAAAAAAAAAAAAAAAAAAAAAAAAAGTCCATATTCTTCATGGTTTAAAGAACTAAAAACATGCCCAAATTGTGGTTTTGATGATTTGAAACAGGAAGTGCCTTGCTTCATCATTCACAAGGGGGCTCTTCTGTTGTAGGGAAAACAAAAAGATTAAAAAATCTTGTGAGAGGAAATCATTTCCAGGTAATTTGATGTCATCCAGAGTAAATTAGTTTCACTCATTTTAGTTTTCCCCTTAGTCACTGAAAAGTTATCTAGAAATTTAAGCAAAAGAAGGGGGTAGTCTGAACATGAACATTTGTCTGCACAGATTGTTGTGCCTTTGATTTTGCATTTGTCTGCTTTCGCCTTTATTTCCCATATGATGATCAAGAACGCAACGATAAACCAAACCGTGAATAACTTGATGTTGTAAAACTCATGTGGAAAAAAATATTCACATCTCATATAGTGAGCTTAGTTGCGACATGAACTTCTGTTTCACCAGGTTCACATTTGCATGATATTTGTTGGAAATGGCTCTTTTTC
This sequence comes from Macadamia integrifolia, assembly GCF_013358625.1. NCBI lineage: Eukaryota > Viridiplantae > Streptophyta > Magnoliopsida > Proteales > Proteaceae > Macadamia > Macadamia integrifolia. The sequence continues at coordinate 66,679 of NW_024868232.1, read as the reverse complement.
TTTTTTCTTTTTTAAACCATTTCAAATAGGTCCTCTTTGGAAAGTACATTCTACGTTGTGGCGTGGGAGTTCTATTAACAGACGAGAACCATGTAAAAGCAGCTATGAAAGTGTTGCAAGATGAGACCATCAGCTTGTCAGGGAGGTTCTACAGTGAGTAAAGTAGTTTTTCTCTGCTCATTCATTTACTGGCTAAAATTATTTTTTCTATATCTAGCTGCAACAAAGATTGACAAGGAGAAGTGGTGTTTTAATTGGTCAAATGGCGGTCCCTGGACCTGTAGCATCCTTGAAATTTATTGGTCAGGGAATATTTGGTAGGAAGAACTTTTTGCCAAGAAAACAGTGACCTGCACCAATAATTCTAATTAATAAAAAGAGGTAAAATAGAAAAAATGAATTACATTTGATATCAATCTAGTTATGAAGTGCATCTTTCTCTTATAAAAATCTTCATCCTCCATTGGGGGGGGGGGGGAACTCCATTTAGAGCCTCATTATATCCTTGTTGCTAAGTGATTCACTTAACCATGGGAGAAGAAGTGTCTTGTTTATTCAAAATATAGAGTAAGACATACATTCTTTTATATCTGACACTGATTGTCATCAACTCTTATGGGAAAAAAGAAGTCATCATTTCTGACCTCTCAAATTTAAATACCCATTCTGGTGGTTCAATGACAAAATCACACATTTGACATTTGAATGTTGCTCAACCAGTGTAATTTTTTTTCTATACAATAGACAACCAAGTGATGTTTCTTTTTTCCACCCTTAAATATTTAACATATTACTAACATTATGTAAATTGGTATAAATTAAGTTTCATAAACTATGGCAAACAGAATAGAGGTTCATCATGTTACATAAAACAATTTGATATATATAGTGTGTATTATAAATATTTTATGCAAATTCAATTTCCGTTTTGAAGCTGAAAAGCAGTAATGTATAGAATAAACATTAATAGTTTCTGGAGACATGGATCCGACATCATTTAAGGCCTGGGACTATATGAGCCTTGTCCATTTCAGATTCATGTACCCTTGACCACTTTGACCGGATCTAGATCTAATTTTTTTCTGTTTCATACCTTTAACTTGATGATTATGGGAAACAGGCATTGCTTAACTAATGTAGTATTTTTTTTTAACAAATATTGACATGGCCAAGGTTTCCAAGATATACTGACTCATTACTTAGGCCACATCTTTCCCCAGGTTGGCCCCTCAATTCCATACTCAGTGCATCATGTAAGCCCTGGATGCAGTAAGGTTTCTGAGCCAGCTGCTCACCTATCATGTGCATAAGAGGCTTTGGCTTCGAACTAGCCCAATAGACCTTCAGAGTTTGGCTTGGATGGGATTTTCACCTAGCCTGATTTACAAAATTAATTTCAGTCCTGGACTTGCTGGCCGGTTATTTGGACATGAAAATCTAAGCTTAGGAGGCACATCGGCCAATTTTTTGTCCAATTGTCATATAATTGGCCTGGTCTAGAAGTACACCGGATTATCTGGGATCTGGCTCATTTAGAGTTCATTGCAGAATCATGTGGCTTACAATGTTTTCTTGATATATTTCATGTCTTCTCCCATTATAGTGGGGAAATGGATCAATATCAGATTGCTTGGTCCAAATAATGCAGCAGTTGAAGAGATGGTTATAATTCAGATAGATTTATTACTACCACTGCTTGAATTAAGTCACAACTCGAAATTAAATTCATTCTAAACAGCCCCAACTTTTTAACCAAATGAACACTTATTCATTTTAACAAGCCAATTTTGGCTACAGGTTTTGATATGCCGGTGAGTCTGTGGACAAAATGACAGATTGAGATTTGTTCACAGAGAAAGCAAAGACTTGTTAACTAACTCAAAACTTGCTCAGTAGAAGGAGGTCAGAAGACTTGGGAAGCTTGGTTTGCTGGTTGCAAATGCCGCATCCATGGTGGCATGGTTGTCATCCAAGTTCCACAGTCCTCCGCACTGAAAGTCATCATTCAAGGTCTCTGGGGCAGAGACATCACTATTGAACATGAAAGAGAGTAGACATTGTTCCTCAGAAGGGTTGGAATACATGGAAACCATCTCCTGCCTCACTTGGTCCCTATGCTCACTCTCATCAAGTAGAGACATGATCTTTTTCATATCAAATTGGTTTTGTTGCTGTTGTTGCTGCTGGTGTTGTTGTAGCTGCTGCTTTTGCAGCTGAAGCTGTTGTCGTCTGAAGAGTCGAGTTTTTGACTTCTCAGAGTGTTCTGATGCAGATTTTCCTTTCTTCTTGAAATGGGTCCTCCAGTAGTTCTTGATCTCATTGTCTGTTCTCCCAGGTAAGCTCCGTGCAATTGTTGACCACCTGAGAACAACATATTCTTCTTCAGCTATATGGTTTATTTATTTTGTTGTTCAATTAAGTGTAGATACTAAAGTATGAGAAACAATCCATAATGGACCAGTTTCTTACTTTAAAAACTTGGAATAAGAAACAATTGCCTTACCTGTTTCCCCACCGGGCATGAAGCTCTAGAATGATATTCTCTTCATGTGGAGTTATCTGTCCTCTCTTGAGGTCTGGCCTCAAATAATTCACCCATCTCAGCCTACAACTCTTGCCATTCCTTTTCAGCCCTGAACCCAACAAACAAAAAGAAGAAATTAGTAAATTATACAAAGTTGTGCTAAAACAACTAAAAAGGAAAAAAGATTGTTCACTTGCATAAATGGTGCACAACTGAGCCAACTCAATTGAGTTGACAACTGAGTTGGGAAACTAAAGATGTTTTCAGTAGTTAGTTGATGAGTACCTGCAAATCTTGCCACAGAGTTCCATCTTCCCTCTCCATGCAACCTGACATATTCAATGAGCAATTTATCCTCTTCAGCAGTCCAAGGACCTTTCCTCCAACCCTCTTCTATGATTCCCCAACCCAAGTGTCCTGCCATCACTTCCACAATCATGTACCAAGCTTCCTACCCTTTTATCAGAGTTTGAAGTTTGGCTTCCTAGTTGTATGACATTAATTTGTGATGCTCCTCCATATTTATATCTCCATATTCTCCACCTCATCCCATCAGTCAATTAACTGTCCTTGTCAAATGATCCCTAGCAATCTCTTATCAAAGAAATTTACATAATTAAATAAATAAAAATTAAAAACAAAATCCAAGTTGATCTCCTCTCCATCTCATCAAGTTACCAAAATACCCCTCTATAATCGTATTTCTTCTGAGGAATTATCAAGTGTTACTCCATGACGTATGATATTATGATGCATGGATCAGCACTCACTGATGGTGACCCACTTTGCATTAATGTTAAATCGCATTGGAAAACTTAAAAAATTTTATAAATTTGATTATTTTATAACTAGAGGGAATGTTCAGTACTAGTTCCCCTGGTTCACCTATGCTATCAATGGATCCAAACCCTAAAAAAAAAAAAAAAAAGGTCCAGACCCTGAAATTGTGGTTTTACAACTTGTGTGTGCATCTGCCCAAGTTAGTATACAGGGGAAAACAGAGCCTATGAGTTTATTAAAAGACTATGACATGTATTAAGATTTGAGGATCTTTAGGACTACTTAATAATGCCAACACATTGGGTGACATTCCTGAAAGAGATGAAATCACTTACGTTATAGACTCTACTGAATCTAAGATAGACAAAAGGGAAAAGAGAAAGTCAAGACTATGGTATAGTTTAGGGCTTATGTCATGAAGATACTATGAAACCAGCAACCCTTCGTCGCCTCGTAGCTTCGAAATTAAGAGCAAAAGGTTGCATATAAGCCAAGAAAAACCCTAGTGGGCGGTTGATGTTTTTTCTTGAAAACAACTATAACACCAATGGTTATCCCACATCTGTTTGATTAATTACAATTTCTTAATTGAATGCTTAGGTGATTGATTCTGGGTAATCCTCATTTAATCTTTTGTTTATTAAGCACTGTGCTTTTAGAATGCCATTTTTGGTTATTGGGGTATTAAAATATTCTGAATAAGATGACACGGGCAGGACACGTGTTGTTTATTTCCTTACTAGAACAAACACGCATGGCTTTGTTTATTATCTGATTCTATCCTTCAGAGTTTGTACGGATTGATGAATAAGAAACTATGCAAAAGGAATGGCTTATCATCACAGACATGTTAATGAGGTGAGTTGTCTTAGTTAAATGACAATGTTTTAGTGGTTTATAATAGTTTCTATTGAGTCTACAAAAGGGGCTAAAAGGAGATCACATGGGGCTTCTCACATCTTTTAACCTGAATGAGTCTTTCTCTCTTTGTACTCATTTTTAAAAGCCAATGCCAATGACATACCACTAGGTTCCAGAAGCTTTTAACAATTGAAGCTTTTAAGCTTAAAATATCTTATAGGGTGAGCTCTCTTAAACCCATTTGTTTTTTATAGGGTAGGCAATCTGAGAATAAGATTGAGCTTAGCTATCATCTTAGTGTTGCGTTACAGAACATAAGCCATTTAAAAGCTCTAAGGACTTGACTGTGTTTGCTTGAACTTTGACTTTGACCATACGTGTCGTCAATAAATCCACACGCTTGCACCGGCCGGGAAATGATGTTTGATCCAATCGCGAAACAAAGCTGTTTGTCCAATTGAGATATAGAGTCAAACACTAATCTTGATTATCTCATTAATTTAAACCATATTGATCACTTAGAGATAAGGATTTAGTGGGCAACCAATGGATTTTCTCTTTTTAGGGTCTAAGATTCAAATTCTTCAGTTTGACCACCCTACCTGTCATGAAACATGAAAAAGGGCTGAGAGATGATAATGGTTGAGCATGCTTGATACAGACCAGTTTGAGCTAAAAGATCAAGAAAACAAAGTTCTTGCCCATTTAAGGTGATCATGAATGGCTGAGATGCCTTATCATCAAAGAGGTGTACAGGGGTCAAACAAAAGTCTCTCTTCTTCACCAAGTCTTGCCATGCAATAATGCCCTTGAGGCCAACAAAATGAACTTCCCACTCAACCAAAATATCTCTTTCTTCAACCAAACATTAGGGATGTTTATGTTTGTATTTCTTTAACAATACCCAACTGTGATGGATGCAATTAAAGTGGGTAGGCTCCATGGATATGCATTGTGCAGTGCTTGGTGAGTTTGACTTGGGGAAGGGATTCCAAATACTCTGGTTGTTAGGTCACTTGTGACTAATCTTTGAGTTGCAATGATGAATATGTTTTAACTTGAAGATTCAGTTCCAGTTCTTCAGTTCTTATCTAGGCTATTTGTTCCTTCAATCCTTCTAACAGGGTTGGCAATCTTGCTCATATAGCTATACTTTGAGAATGAGATCACCTACAATCCTGAAACTTAAGCACTTGATAGCTGGAACATTGGTTTACTTGGACACCTTTAATCTTCAAATAGGAGATGCTTCTTTCCATTAGAAAAATAAAAAAAAAAAGGCGAAAGGTTCGGCCGTGCACTGTGTACGGTCCTGTCCCCCCTCTCACAAGAGGGGATCTCGAAATGACTAAAAACCCCGACGCTTCGTTACGCGGCCATACATGGAAAATCCTCCCAACCCCAACCCCAACCCCAAAAAAAATTAAAAAAATTAAAAATTAATAAATAAAGGATGTGCTTCTTTGTTCTTTATCCTCAGATATTTTGCTTAATGAATGTACACCGTGTACATCCATTAAGGAGACTCTGGGTTTAGTCTCAAATTTAGATATATATTCTGTTCTCAAATTTAGATATATATTCTGTTTTGGTGCCTTTTGTGCTATCACTGTCACTGTCGCTTTCTTGCTGCAGTTTGGGTTTGGGTATTTAAGTTTGGGCCATTTGTGGGTCTCTTGGTCAAGGAATTAATGGTCCATGACTTCAACACAGTACATTGAGCCGAAAAGTGTAAGCTCTGTTTGGAGGCAAGGAAAATTAAAAGGAAAGTAATAACTGTTAAATCTAAAATAGAACTTTTGCAATCATTACTCTATATATTTGTATAAATTATTTAAATTTCTTATCATACTTAGGCCCTCTTTGATATTATTTTTCTTTTTTATTTTTATCTATTTAACAAAAATCATTAATGAAAATCATTTTTTATCAAAACATAAAAACAGTTTGGTAACTACTTGACAAAAATGATTTTTTGTGAGAAATAGTTTTGTATCTCTATGTGCAGAATAGTTTTTTCAAGAAATGGGTAAAGAAATTCCCATCACCCATCTTTTTTATAACTCAAAATAAGAAAGAGTTAAAGTCGAGTGCAAAAATAACTGAAAGTTTGGTTTTTGTGTTTTACCAATTTTTTTTTTAAATAGAGACAAGCTCCATAAATGATACCAAATGCAACCAGAACCATTTTTGTGAATAAAAATCAAAAAGAAAAATGATACCAAAGAGGGCCTAGTAATAACACTTTTTTGACGTAATTTTAGTTTATTTATTAAATTTGATAGATTTAGATGCAAAGTAAAGTGAATTTTTTAATCAAACGTGGAATGACTCCACATAATTTTATAAGCTACTTCAATTTCTTACCATACTTAGTAATAGTACCTTTCAGATGTAATATTATTTTACTTTTCAAATCTAAAGATTTAGATGTAAAGTCCAATGAATTTTTTAATTAAATGTCGAATGATTTGGAGTTAGTAATATAACTAATTATTACAAAAGACGCTTTTTAGATTTAAAAATTTTCCCTTTCCTTCCTTCTTTTTAATTTCTTTTTGAATCAAATGGAGCTATAGGTATTTTTTGAAATTACCTTGTGGCAGGTAAGGTTTTAAACCTGCCTCAATTTGGTTGGACCCGGTATGACTCAATTGGACTCAACACATATAGAATTAGGGTTACATCAGAATCAGCCAATGTGATTCCGAATGGAATCAATCCATCTGCCAATTCTGATCCTATTTTTAGAACAATGACAGTAGGGAAAGAGAAGATGAAGTGGAAGACTATATGCAAGTATAAAGCTTAAATACTCTTCCAAGGAGGTTTCAATAGCCTTCAGTGCAACCGAATTCTCACTAAGTCTAGATCACATGCCAATTGCATGTTTCATGCCTTTGTAGCTATTGAGGCTTCATTAGATTAGTCTTGGGTTAGTAGAGTAATTAACTCTCTTTAATACCTTAATCACACTTTATCTTGTTGGTACCAGATGGCAAGGCCTCGTCGATACCTTGACACATGACTCATGCGCCGATGATCCATTTGACTAGTTGTGTTCAAATCAATCTTTAAGTTTTTAAGCAAGAATATAATCTTATATGGCAAAAGTAATTTTTGTTTTCACTGTGGTTGAGAAATTAGCCACAAGGGTATCATTATTCCTTTTGTTCTCTTGTCAATGGGTAAAACAAAAGTTGTGCCATACAATTGAAATAAGCACCCAAATTTAATTTATAAGATCATATTATCAAGTCATTGCTCTACACTATTGAGAAACAAATTAGGATAATGGTTTATGGTATATGCATTAGTTAAATTCGGTTCTTGATAAAACAATTATCAATTGCCCATATTGAATTGAGGTAGGATATGGATGTAAGTTTTCACCATAATCCCAACATGTGATTATGCATAATACTAAGTCGTATAATGATTCTTGGCAATAAAAATATGGCAAAAATTTTCCTCCAGCCATTAAGAAGAAGGAAGTCGTGAAGTGACCATGTGATTGGATTCTTCATTTATCATTACACTCTCACCTCTATTTACAGAGTTGAAACTATCCTTCCTTTAGACAAAATCATTCTTTATTTCACCCAAAAAACCAGGTGAAATAAGATCCGTCTTAAAAATACTTGCACCCATCCATGTATAGAATTTATGAGAAAAGTTGAAAATTCTATGATAAAATACTAAATAATAGAAGGAAAAAAGATAACTAGATGATCATGACATGACTTAATTATGTGGACCTATATTCTCCAATTCCCCATTAAAGAATCTATGCTTTAGAATACCCAACGAAAACAATTAACATTAAGGCAAAGGTTTATCATGACATCAATGTACAAAAAAAACTTCCATGCCACATTAGTAGACGCGGAAAATAGTTCTATATAAGAAAGATCAATTTGGTGCGAAGAAAAAAAAAGTGTCAGTGCGGGATCCATTGATTAGAATATAAGACAAAAAAATCCCCACACTGACGTCAAGAGAATCTCCTCCCTTAAACTTATTTATATCATAAATCCCCCAAGATCACATAATATATTGAAAAGCAACTATCACATGACCTTTTTTGGGAAAATACTTTCAATATTTTTCATAAAAAAAAAAAAATGTCATTTATTTTTCTTTGTTAACATGCGATCAATATGTCACTATCATTTGTTTAGCAATTTATAGAAAAGTATTGCATGTGAAGGGTACATAATTATTACTAGAATTAGGTATAAACAAAGTGTACGTGTCAAGTAAATCAACAGTCAATTGCAAACCTAGATGCTCACGCTTCTTCTAAAATAAGGCAAATAGAAACCTAAAAGGCAGAATGGTCCCTATGCCCAAACACAATGGGGGGGGGGAATGACAGCCCCACCCCTCATAAAAGGTGAAAATCTCACATTTGTTGATGTTTCTATTAGGTTGTGTTTGGTAGTCAAGAGAAGAAAAGGAAAAGAAGAGGAAAAAGTATCTCTTTGCACTTGGTATGTCTTCATCCAAGAGAATATTCAACTTTTGAAATTCAAAATTCAAAATTCCTCTTAGACTGTGTTTGGTAGCCTAGAAAAAAAAAGAAAATAGTACACTTTTTGTATTTTTTATTTTGTATTTTTTTCCTTAGGTTAAGAATTTTTCTTATAATTTTTGTACTTTTTTCCTTTAATTAAGAATTTTTCTTTGCACCTGGTATGTCTTTATCTAAGAGAAGATTCTCTTTTTTAAATTCAAAATTCCTCTTGAGAATTGTGAAATTTTCTTTTGTTACCCCAAAAATTTTGTTGCCAAAAACACAAGAAAACTTGAAAAAATATAAAAAGATAATAAGACAAAAAATGAATGATTACACAATGATTTCCTATGTGTATATCTCTCTCTTAAAATTCAAAAATTTTTGAATTTTTCTTTTCTTTTCTTTTCTTTTCTTTGCTTCTCTTGATAACTAAACATACATACTCTTTTTATTTTCTCACAATTTCTTTTCTTTTCTTTTCTTTTCTTTTCTATTCTAGGTTCTTTTTTATTTTCTTTTCTTCTCTTGGCTACCAAACATAATCTTAGGAATTGTGAAGTTTTCTTTTGTCTTATTTGAAAACATAATAAGACAAAAAATGAATGATTACACAATGATTTCCTATGTATCTATCTCTCTCCTAAAATTCAAAATTTTTTGAAATTTTTTTTTTTTTCTTTTTTTCCCTTGGATACCAAACATATAGTCTTTTTATTTTCTGACCATTTCTTTTCTTTTCTTTTCTTCTCTTGACTACCAAACATAGCCTTAGTATTACCATTGATCCCTTGCTGGTGCAGAGGCCATGGTACCTCTTAAGAAAAAACTTTATCAGTCTAGTGTTGCCTATGTCGACACATAAGATCAATGGAAAGACATACATGAATCTTTCACACCTATCTATATCTCAATATAAAAAAATACCAAAATTCCAGATCGAGGAGATTCTTTCTCCCATAAAATAATAACAATATTATCATTTTTCTTTCACTTTTTTATGGTAGGACAACCTTTGGAAGACTTCTCCCTAAAGGGATGATGTGACCATCTAAGTAGTACGTTGATATAGGCATGAATCATATTCTAAATCAGACACATGTCCAATTGATAAGGTAGATAGCTTAAATGACTCAGTTTGTTTTGGCTTCTCTTCTTTAACTTTCATTTCAACCATTTTTATTTTATTTTTTTTTTTCAAAAGAAATTGACTTCTTAGCCATTTTTGAGGACTTTATCCCCTCAAGCATGTATGAAGTGACTTGAACTACATATCCACTAAGTTGCTTATGATAATTTCAATCACTAAATGAGTATTATTAAAAATAGAAAAAATCTTCTTGACATCTTATATATGAGGTGTAAATTTGTGTTCTTTCTTTTTTGTCTGTAATTTGACGTTTACGTGTCAAAATATGGGTGCGTAACCTAATTTCACTCTCTTTCTCCCACATGGAAATGATCCAAATGTCTCTTCTATATCAGTCTTTCCATTGGTTGAGCTCCAACTAGCTCCAAAAAACTAGTGAGCACTAAAAAACTAGTGATATATCGAACACTCTTCCTATGATAGGTTAATAACTTATTCAAATTTCAATCAAAAAGAAAATGTAATATACTTTCAGATGAAGTTAAAATAATCCTTGTCTCATTATTATGAAGTCTAAGCGGTGGGTGGTGGTGGTGATGGTGGACGAGGAGGAGGGGAGGGAGTGGTAAAGGAGGACTGTGGTGGCAAAGGCAATGGGAAGGGATGAAAATGGGCATAGGCTTGGTGGAAAAAGAAGTGGTCGCAAGGGTGGTGGTAGATGAGGATGGTGGAGCTTGAGATGTGATGAATAGGCATAATCCAATAGAGGGAGAGACTAAAGAACCAACAATAGTATCATCAGGGGTCACAATGTGAGAGAGAGAGAGAGAGAGAGAGAGAGAGAAGTTCCCAAAATACACATGCTTACATCAAACCAGATTCCAATTTTACCACTAACTTTACCTAAAAAAATTATGATAATACTTTTTATTTGGGTCAAGGTCCACATTGGGCAAAAAGTGCCCACATATGATATTTCAATTTTATTGCTGCCTTATACTTGTGGAACAGGACAATAAACATTTTAAACTAGTACAATTTGTGTTCTAACAAAAAAAGATACCAACAAAAGTGTTGATCAGCCACCCATTTTAAATTTTGGCTCAAGTATTGATAGATTGATAAATATATACAGACATCTCTTATAAGAAGCAAACTTCCTGTATTATATATTTTTGTGTAAATTATGTGATGGCTTTCTAACAATGTGTATTTCCATCATCAAAGTTATCATACTGATTTCCTAAAAATAGTTTTTTATACCCTAAATTAAAAATTCAATCAAAGGAAAGGGTTCTCTCAGTAAGCAAGGTACTCTACACCCTTTCATATTGATTTTTTTCATCATTATTATTTTTGTAAAAACACATATAATAATCCATGTGAGGAAGCGCAATCTATGCCTTAGGCTTAGAGAGCCTTTTTCCATTCAATTAAGCCTAGAAATTGCCAAGTTTCCCGCTTGAAAATCATAGACAAGAACTTATTGAATCCATTGTTTGGGCTCATAACAAATTAAAATGGATAATTTATAAAGCCACCCCCTAGAGAATGCCACAATTAGAGAGACACCCTTATATAATACCAAATTACACTTGCACCCCGTGCCATCAGTTGTTAAATGAAGAGTTGAAATAACGGTTGTACCCTTTTGACTAAAACAAATTATCAGTTCATATTTTACCCAAGTCCCTCATTACCCTTAAACTCCACTCACCTTCACCGTGGAGTTCAAGGAGGGTTTCCTTCACACAGGAAGATGCGGCACAAACTTTGGGTAGCCACTCATCGTCACTCGTTACTGTCGGTCGCCACTGCTCTTCATGAAGAGTAAAGGCTTCGGATGAAGAGTACAATTTCGATTTGGGGATGGAGGTTTTTTTTTTATTGATTTAGGGTTAATATGGGGTTGAGGGTATATTAGGTACTTCACTTTTTAGAAGGGTATTTTGGTATTTATAAAAAAATATATCAGCTGATATCAACATTTGAGGTATATTCCAAAACAGTGACTGACAACAAGGGGTGCGAGCGTAATTTTGTATTATGTAGAGGGTGTCTCTCTAATTATGAAATTCTCTAGGGGGTGACGTTGTAAATTACCCAATTAAAATTAACTCTTGCAATTCAGCCTCAAGCCTAGAGCATCATACAAGGGTGTGCTATAGGGTCACTCATTACCTTATGGATGGAATTGCCACAACATGGGTGTCCTCTTAGCAAGAATTATTTTTAATGCATCTTTTATTGATTGAAGTTAAATTAGTTAATCACCAATAAATCTTTGTTCTAACTTCTAATGATTGGGTGATGAAGTTCATTGAAATCCTTTTCCCTTTACTCAATAAAAATATAAGTAAGAAAAAAATCAATAGATAGGAAAGTTTGCATTTTTAGAGTTGAAATCCCCTAATCATGATAATTTCTTTTTCAAATCAGTTGTAGCTGCACACCACAAATGGCTCATGAAGAAGAAGAATAGTAGAATAAAATGAGTGATACCTAACCATATTCTAAGAGAGACATAATTGATCACATTAGTATTGATAGCTTCGCCACCTACGGAGTTTAAAGAAACTAAAGGAGCATGAGTCATATGTTTCACGGAATGCCGTTCTTGCCAAGGTTGTATGACTTTTTTCAGCCTACTCAAGTCCAACCAACGTTAAATCGCTGAATCAGATATGAGATCAACCTCCATCAATTTCTATTCTAATAGGATCAAAATCGATTGAAAATCGATTCAACCAAAACTCTAGAAAATAGGATTAGGAAGAAACTAACATATAATATACTTTGATATTTTAAAATATTTTAATTTTTATTCAAAAACTGTATAGATATTTTACAGATTTAAAAAAATCTAAATGCATTTTTCCCCATTTTATTCTGATTGGCTCAACTGCAACCAAGAAGAAATCTTCCATAAATCAATTTTACCATGTAGTAATAAAATTGTATGAGACAAATTTTGACATGTATAAAACCTACAAGTGGGTTATAGGATTCAAGTTAAAAAAACAGCCTTTTCATGAAGTAGGGTTGGACTATCCCTCCCAAGAATACTCCCATGTTGAGTTTAAACTCAAAACAGAATTTACCATCAAATGCTAATATAACATTAAATAATTATAAAATTTAAACCAATAAAATGTATGAAATAATAAAAAAAATTAATATGTATCAATAAAAATTATGATATCATCCTTCTCTCTGACACAAATAAATGTAGAACAGTATTTAATTGATCCGATCAGAAATCTTTTTCTAGATTAATATTTAGACGTAAATAGACAGACAAGGACTACTTCTTTCATTGAGTTAGGGCGTATACATTTGATACGGGATCCAATCTCTCATGATCTCTACACTCTTAAGAAAACAAGTTCTTACTTTAAAAAATAAAATAATCCATTATCTCGAAAGGGAAGATGAAATATTTGAGCCAATAGTGAAGGGGTATGAATTAACGAGAATATTTTAATTTTCTTTTAGGATCTTTAATTTCTTATCGAATTATTAAGATTTTTTTTTTTGGGTTAATGCTCCCCATCTCTCTTAGAGAGAGAAATAAAATTCTTTTTCTCTTTAATTAAGTATATTTTTTTGAGTTAATTTTAAGTTCTTTTCCATAAGTCACGATAAAAGAGAATCCCTCGACCATAGCTTTTGAATGCAAGAAAGGATGAAAGAGAATCTCTTAACCACAATTTTTGAATACAGAGAAAGATAAAAGAATCCCTTGACCACAACTTTCGAATGCAAGAAAAGATATCATGTAATAGAAGAAATCATTATTGAATTCATCAAGTAAAGAATGTTTTATTAAGTTTTAAGAACCTTAAGATGGTGGCTGAACCCTTCGCAACGAGAAAAGACTTTCTTCACCGTCTTCACCAGAGGCCCTGACTACAAAAATATCTAAGCTTTGAACACGTTTTCATTGAATAGATTCGAAATTGTTAAAGAAGTTTAATTTAGGGCCAGTAAATTACATCAACCATTCTTTTTCAAATGGTTAAAGTAGTAAAGACCTTATATTAAACATCCACCACTCTTTTCCGAAATGGTTAGGGTCGAATCTTGAGAGTGAAAAGAAAAATTTTTGATTTTATTTATTAATTTTTTTAAGATGGATATCCAAGCTTTCGTTCTAACTAATTCTGAAGTTAGATACAAATTCATACTAATTCCATAACCGCATAAATTTAATTATACTAATACAGAATAAGACCTATTCAACTTTTATTGAAAACAATAAACACTACGTGTAAGTCTTAAAATAAATAAATAAATAAAAAATACTAAAAAAAAGAACTAAAACAAAAACACTGTATTAGTGACCCCAAAGAGATAAAATGAGTCAAACTCAAAACTACATGCTCTTAAAACGAAAGTATTACCATTAAATTTTTACTAAAAAAATGAAAGTATTACCATTAAATTTTTACTAAAAACAATGAAGAACACTGAACGCCCCGTGTAAATGACTCTAAAGAGATAAAAGAGTCAAACTTAAAACTACATGCTTCTTGAGGCGAAGGTTCCGACTAAAAACAAAAGGTTTTTCCCGCAGCCAAACAAGCTACAAAAAGACCCAAAGATGGAAAAGTTAAAACCCCCCATAATCACAATACAACAAAAAGAAAAATATAATTACAAATGCCATAAATTCATAATCATCATTAGAGAGAAGAAACAAAAGTTAATCTTGTTTACAAAGTTACAAACAGAAAGACCCACTCACTAATTACATCATAGCTATCACCACCCCCCCTCCCCCACTTAAATAAAGCAACTAAAAGAAGGGGAAAAGGTAAAGATAGAGACTTTAACACATAATTAAAGACTTACTTTCAATTAATACATGATTAATTCATTAATATTCTTATCACAAGCTAGTTAAACTACCCTAGTACTCACACCATCCTTGTGACCCAGATCCGTACCGGGTGCCCCGACCGTGTAATCGGTTTCACGATACCCGGGACCAAACTTGGTGCTGAAGTTTCCTGCATGGACCAATAGCAGGTAGAGAAGTTGGGTGAAAGTGAGTATTATTATGAAGGCCTCCAAAACCTTCAATCTCCATCCCCTGTACCTTCCTGTGTCGATCTCTTTACATGCAAACCTGCAATTTCATATAAATATTTTCATTTATTATTTCAATCAAGCCCCTCCCTAAAAAACAATTACATTTAAGATGCCCATGCAATAATAACTATTTAAGTACCCAAATGCAAGGGCAGTGATGGCCCAAGCTATGAGAGCTGAAGAAGCTGCCGATGCAAGGCTCTCATTCCTCCATAACCTTATATGGCCGCCGCCGGCAAACTTCGATGCCACACCAATGATGCTGGTGAGAATCGCGAATATAAGGAAGAACATAATAGCAGCATTGCCTCCAAACCCTAACATGTATACCATCATAGACATTCACAGAAATGGATACATTAGAACTTTAAAGATTAGGTTGATGGAGAAAAGATGGTTAGACCGGAAACAGTAAGAGCACCGGTTTGTTGGGTCGACCATTTGAGCAATCTTGGCTCGGCCTGGTGATGGGTCCAATTCTATCTGGAGTATCGTGGTACCGCTTACACATGACCAGATCTGTTTGAGACGGAAAATACCACTTATACAAGATCGGGTCAATCTGCGACGAAAACTCTCGTACGATGGCCCCAAGAAGTTAGATGCAGCGACGACGGTAATCAAATCACGGGACCTCGCTTCCTGGTATCTGAGACAAAAACTCTTGTATGGTGGCCCCAAGAAGTTAGGTGCAATGGCGAAGGTAATCAAATCACAGGACCTCGTTTCCTGAGACGGAGTACCGTGTCCCCTCCAAATCAAGTATGCTAACCCCTTGAGTAACCTCTTGCATGATCACCACGTGTACTTACTGATTAAGAATGTTGCTCTTAGAGGGGGTTAGGGTTAGGGTTAGGGTTAGGGTTACTTACCAGGATGGTTAGTTTGGCCATTGATGAACCTGTCGAGACACCAACTAGCAAAGCCCACGACTATGATATACATTATTAGGTTGAGAAACAGCAATGGAGCTGCCATGTTTCTTCCTATTGATTGAGCCATCACTGAAACCCTAATTGGTGGTCCTCTTCCTACCTTAGAAACGCAGAAAGCTAGCTAGAACCAGAGAATATATATATATATATATATATATATATAAAAGAAAACCAGAGAAGTTTGACTTATACTTGGGGGTTATAGAGGAACAGAGAACAAAAAAAGACCATACGTGTCTTACATGTGGAGCGTTGTTAATAAAGTAACGTCATCTCCTTACAGGTTGGTGGACACGTGCTCAAATGGGTATTCCTCGGGAGGAGAGTTCTGAAGCATCTTTAATCTCTTGTAGTGATCTTTAATTCTTGAGGGGAACTGGGAAGGGCCCACCATATCATCAGGATCTTTTCTTAGGACATCAATGGCTGTCGCAGTAGTACCATTCTTTGATGAGATCGTAATGGATCAGAATATTATCATCAACTATTATCCGTTGTGACTTGTGAACATAAGTGGTTTAGGTCCTTCTAGAATGTGCCACTGGATTTTTAAAATAGCATATTTGATTTTTTTTTTTTTTTTACTCTTAGAGGAAAATAAAGAAATACTAACGGAATAAGAAGAAATTAGAAATACTAGTATCTATTGATCGTTAGATTAGATAAATTAAATCTATGCCATTGATTAAATATAGTGTATATCTACTCTATCAATGCTGCTTTCTTATAATTCTTTTCTTTCCCCTTCTTCTTCCTCTTCGCCCGCCGTGGAAGGCCTAGTGGAAGAAGTTTAGGGAGACGAGGCACCTGATTCTCAGAGGGGTGAGGGAGAGGAAAGGAGAGAAGTGGGTTTGCGAGGTTAGGGAACCAAACGATAAGTCTTGGATATGGCTGGGCACCTTCCCTTCTCCGGAAATGGCAACCAAGGCCTACGACATCGCCGCACTCGCCCTCAGGGGAAATTCGACACTTCAATTTTATCGATCCCGCAATTTAACCAACTCCACATGGATTCTCCTGTGAACCAAGTAAAGGCCGGAAGAATAGGGTTAATTAGAATTTAATAAGAGGAAGAAGACGAAAAGGAAGAAGATGGAGAGGAAGAAGAAGACAAACAAAAGGGAATGAATTAACACACTGATCTGATACAAAGGGGATTACGAAAATCTATTAATAAAACCTTGAAAGGCTATTAACCTTTGAGTGGAGACTGGGGAGAGAAAAATTTACAGAAAATCCCCCAAAAAACAATAGTTGATCAAGCCCATATTGCCAACACAGACATACAATCTGCCCCCACAAGAAGGGAAACACTTGCTCCAGCCTGAAGCTTAACATTGGTTTTTCATTTTGGAGTTCACAAAATCAGCTGCAAGTAGATCCACAAGGGACATGTAAATCAAGATACCAGCTGCTGCAGAATCCAGAACCCCTTCAACTATGAGAGCTGTTGGGCTACTGTCACTGTAAATGTTCATTATTCCGATACCGATAATGACCCCAATTGGAGTTGTAAGGGAGAAGAACAGTCCCATCAATGCTATACTTCTGGTTTTCAATCTTGCCTATTTAAACAAGAATCAATGACACTAGAGACATCCGAAACCCTGAAACCCAATGAACGCTGGTTTCCAGAGTGGCTGAAGCAGCGTTCCGGCAATGTTCCGGAGTGGCTGAAGCAGCGTTCCGACAACGTTCCGGCGTGGTTGAAGCTACGTTCCAGCAACGTTCCGGCGTGGCTTGAATAATTAGACCGAGGGTGGAGATAGAATTAGGGGAGAGATAAAGTGTAGCAACGATGGATTGAAGAGTTAGACCTCTTCTCTCAATCCAATGGTTATATTTAAGATGATAAAATCCTAGGGCTAATAACCCGTTAGTATTCCTAATTCTATTATAAACCGCTAGCATACTTGAACCTCTCCCCTATTATTATTAATTAAAAAAAAAATTTGGGTACACTTTGGACCACTCACACAGGGTGTTTAGTGTTCTTCACTACTTTCGGTGAAAGTTGAATAGTTCTCATTCAACCCTAGTATGACCCGATTCATGCGATTGTAGTTTTCAATATGGGCCCGCAGAACTAGTCATGCTGAAGACTTGGAAACCAGTAGTGACAAAAATTTTTTTTACTTTTTTTTTTTCTTTGCATGGGAAGAAGATAATCTGATATGGATATGAACTCAACCTTATAAATTGACTTATAAGATAAGGAAATTTAATATCATATCAACTCATATCAATTTCTTTTAAAAATTGATGTACTCAACTTGACTTTGTTATCAGTTATCTTTGATGGATATTTTAAGTTGGAACTGATGAAAATTTATAGGAATTTTTTTTTCTTAAATTTTAATATTTGTTTTACATGTTAGGATAATCAAATTAATAAATAAAAAAACTTACACTGAGTTTGGAATCGTTCTTTTGGAACGTTTCTAGAGTTTTTTTGTTCTAATAGAACGAAAAAATGGAATCTAGTGTTTGATACGTTTGTGGTGAGAAATGTTTTTTTTAGAACAAAAAGTGAAAAAAAATACTGTAGAAACAGGAAACAACGGAAAAACAAATCCTCGTTTTGTCATTCCAGTTTCGTTCCACCTTAGAAAAAAAAGAACTTTTTTTGGCAAATCGTTCCCGATAGTCTTTCACCTCTCTCTCAACACCACTCTACTATTGCGCAAAGAGGAGAGAAGACACTATACCGCTAAAGCCCCTAGTTCTCTTCACAACAGGTGACGCCGAGGCCCTGAAGCCTCATCTTTTCCTTCTACCCGCTTCTCTATTCTTCAACCTCATCTCACCTTTGATTTTTTTTTTGCTATAAGCAAAAAAAGTTGATTTCTCGCAGAGAGGAGAGACGACGCTGCCGCCCCTATTCTTCTTCGTTCATCAGATTTATGTTCATCGACTTTAGGTTTGAAGTATGATTGAGATTTGGACCTTAAAATTCTGGAAGAATTTCAAATTGGGGGTGATAGGATGCCATTTCGACCTAATTTACTACGGTTAGGGTTTGTTCTGAGGTTGTTCACAGAAAATGTCTAAGCTTCTCTTCTCCCTTTTCTCTCTCTGCTCTCTTGTTGTGCGCAAAAGTGGAAGATATTAACTTGCGCACACTTCCCCTTCTCGTCTCTTCCTCTCTTTTCTCTCTATTTCTTCAGGGACCATTAAGAGACGGTGCGTGTGGGCTGTGAAAGTACACAACCGTGTAGTATTGAGCCTCTGTTGGGTTGATTTTCTTCTTTATAATTCCAATATCAAGAATTTGCTCGTCCATATATTTTTTCTATAAATTTTTTGAGGTTTGATTTGTAGAATACTCAAGTGTCCTGAATTTAGATCTGAAATCAGCTATACCATTTTTTTACTTATCAGTTTCTACCTATTACATGTGTTAATGACTTTGGGCTATTTCAGCCGGAGAGAGTCATTTTCTTTGCTCCCTTTGTAAGTGCATATATGTTGTAATTCCTCTAGTACAGTTGAAAGGACATACTTTCTAAACTGATGCATCTTGATGACCATACTATCATATATAACATTTCATGGATTGATTGGGCTTATTCAAGTGAAAAATGTACTGGATTTGATATAATCTTATCCTACAGTGGATCAAGCAATCCAATACTGATCAAATAAATCCTTCTCCCTTCCTTTTCCATTAATTTTAGCTTGGATTCAGATTTGATATCGATTCCCCATGTGCCTGAATCTTTTTATCTTTCTTTCCTTTTCTTTTACTAAAACTATCGGCAGCAGATAGCCTCTGTGTTCACATCATTTTTACCGCTGAAATTGTTACTGATTGGGTTACCATGATGATAGAGTGTTATTGGAAATTTCTGTTGATCAATTTGTTGTATAAGCCCCATCTCTGATGAGTCTTTCTTCATCCCTGGAAAATATCATGTGATAATGGAAGGAAGATTAGGATACAAGGAGATTGAAAGACCCATTTAATTGTATGTTTCTAAGAATAGGGGTTTCTAAAACAAGTTTTACCAAACGCCACAACCACAGTTTTTCCATTATGAAACTGTTCCAGAAACAGATTCACCAAACACCATTTTTTCATTTAAAAACGGCGTTTTGACACAGAAACTGAAATTTTTGTTTCTGACACGAAATGTCGTTTCTGAAACAGAAACGATGCCAAACGGAGCCTTAGATTATTTATAAATTCAAAAATACAAATTCTTCTAGAAAATGTAACAATATCAATCCAACAAGCAAATGGAAAAATGGTTACCACAAACAACTTTTACATAGGAGTCAATAGTTAATTTCTTCCCCCATCGTCTAGGGTTAAAAAACCTGATTAATCATAATCTCAAGAACACAAAGAAGAGAAAGAGAGAGAGACTTGGGCTCCTTGTTCTCACTCCTGCTGATCCTTTTCTCCAAATTTAAAAGCTGGTTGGACCGGAATGACTACTGGGCCTATTGCACACCTGAAAATTTCTAGACCCACTCCTTTATTTATTATTATTTTCTTTTATATGGAGCCAAATTGCCCGAGAATTAAGGATGCAACTCATAGGCTGGCTGGGTTGAGTAGGGTAAGGTAGGTAGCAACACAAGTTCATATCCTCTGCAATGAGTGGTGAGGTGTAGTGAGCATTGGACGGCTGAGAGCAATTGAACACATGCTCCAAGAGACTCTTATTCATCCGATACTCACTACACCAGTGCAGCGGTTGCAGACAATTTTCACACTAGCAACACTAGCCGACTGCAGTGCAGCCTAAGGTTGTGAAACCAACTATCCCTAACCGACACGCCACCCTAACTGTGGGTAGAGGTTGCCGGCTCTAGGCCAGCCAAAAAGGGCACAACTCGGCCCAAGTGACCCAATTTTGTCAAAGTATATAATATGGAGTCATTGGACCAATCAATTTACAATGGACTATTAATCAGGAAATGGCGCACAATTATTAGAAAAAAAAGCTAATTGTTCCAAGTGAGAGAAGATTTATTTCACTATCAATGAGAATAGGGTTACAGATAATGAACTTGCTATAATTCACGGCAACATTATATGAGTATACTTTACCCACTTTACCCAAATACTCAATACAACTCGAGGCCTTGGGCCCAACGTCCTCTTAACAATCTTTTAGAATCAATCACAAATCCATTTGACTGAATACAAGACATTGACCTCCAACACAGGATTCTCTCTAGGCTAGCCCTAACCTAGGAAGCCTTTACACTTTAAATTTTCCATGTTCTCTAACTCGCCTAAGAGCCCTTTTTTCTGCCTTATATATGAAGCAAAGGATCGATATCCAAGTCTAAAGGATAGGAATCTTTTGTATTTTTCCATTCTTTTCATCTATGTTCGGTAGATAAAAGCTTAAACAGCTGATCCAAAGAAAAAAAGAAAGTCATCAATGGAGGCTAAAGCACTACGGGATGGAATTCTGCTTGCTCAAGCCTTAGGCCTACCCACTCTGGTCGTTTAAAGTGATTGTCACTCTATAATTAGGAATTTGCTCTGTAATTTCTCATCCCTTGATTGGGTTACTAGGACTGTTGTTGAGGATATTCTGGCCCGTTTGATAATGTTTCAAGAAACACAGAAACAGAACAAAAAGTTAAAACTGTTTCATTTCACTTGTTTTCAGAAATAGAAATAGAAATTTCTACCTATTTATGGTTTAAGAAACGACCCAGGAGAAACAAGTTCTACTTGTTTCACCGGTTTTTGAAAAAACTCGTGGCTATTCTTTGGCTGGTTACTATCGACTTCTAGAAACATGACTTATCAAACACCTTCAATTCTGCTTCTATTTTTAGAAACGGAAATTTATGTTTCTGCCGTTTCTTGAAACAAAAACTGCAAAAACGTTATCAAATGGACCCTTTATCTTTACTTTTTTCTATTAGTTTCTTCTCTCTTTGGGATCTGTTGGGTCTAGTGTTACAAATTACAACCACCTTATTGTAAAGCCTATTGGGAAGAAACTCTTCTCTTGATTTTCTTTAAATTTTGGTTTCACATTCAGAAAAACTAACGGGAAACGGCAAAACAAAAGGGTGCACATGTTTGATTTTTCTGTTTCTTGAAACGTTTCAACAGTGTACTCGGGTTCAAGACATGAGCGAAGGCATGACTATGCAGTTTACAAGTGAAGGCACGACATTAGAGTTGCAGGTATGCCTCGTGGAGCTGAACTTCAAAATGTTGAAAGTAGTCTGAAACTGTGAGCTACGCACAACCAGGTTGGAGTCGTCTCTTTTGGATAGTGAGAAGCTTCAATAATGGATTGGGGTTGTGGTAGATGGAGTGAAGTGTCGGGTTTTTCACAATTTGGTCTCTCCCACTTATTTCTAGAAACATATAAGTCACTTGTTTCTCCATTCCTGTTTCTAGACACAGAAATAAGCATAAATTTCTATTTATATTTCAAAAAATGAATGAAACGACACATAAAAATCAAACGGTTTTTGGGGTGTTTTTTCGTTTTTAAACACATAAAATGGAAAAACACGTTTACGGGGAACAAAATTAAACGGACCCTTCGTAGTTCATACATTAAAGAACAAAATAATAATGACCCTAGATGGATAAATGAACCCTATTTCTCCACTGGTGGAGGAAAACTTTCTCCTAATTTTTATGATGAAATTTTAGGAGGTAAACGTGTCAAGACTCACACTCCCAATTCCACGGCACATAAGGCGTTCTTCTGTTAGAACATTCTTTTTTTTTTTTTTTGGTAAATTCTGTTAGAACATTCACCTCCAACACCCTGTGGACCATAATTCAACGACCTTTCCATGGAAATTAGATCCAACCCATCTGCAAATTATTTTGTTTCTTGAAGAAAAAAAATTCTTAATTAGTTCATAGTCCCATTTGATCAATTTGAATGTTTTAGTTTCCATTTTCACCTAACAGTTACATACATTATGGGCAGCTTCCATCTCTTGGCAATCCTCCATGATCATCACCATCATCATAATCCATTTAAGCTTCTTCAACTTCTTCCTATTCTATGTATAATCTCAAGCATCCCCTTCTCTGCATCAGAGATCCAAAACACTCAAATTGTAGAAGACTCAAGATCCATGATCTTATTCGAGCGATTCGGGTTTGTTCGATTTGGTCATGTCTCCATTTCAATCAAAGATGTTTCATGGAGATCAAAGCATCCAAATGCAGAACTAGACCCATCTTTAATGGGATTCTTTCTCTTAAGAGAATCAGCCTATGGAAAGATCTTTAATGAATCTGAATATACAGACCATTTCTGTATTCTATCAAGCCATTATGTGAAACTACTCTTCAAATTTGATCAACTCAATCTCAATTCTACCTACAATGGTACAATCATTGTTGATTATCCAGATGAATATGATCTAGTTTTCGGAAATTGTTTACCCGAATTCGAAGTTTCCATGGATGTTCATACAGAGATGTACAATATGAAGAATGGAAAAAAAGATTTCCTTTCTTCAGGACTAACCCAATTGCCCACTCTTTATTTTATCTTCTTTATTATATACTCTGTTTTGTTCTTGATTTGGGTTTATATCTGTGTCAATCAAAGGCCTACTGTAGATAAGATTCATCTAATCATAGGAGCTTTGTTCATTGTGAAGGCTTTAAAGATGATCTGTGCTTCTGAGGACTTCTCATTTGTTAAAAGAACAGGCACTCCTCATGGTTGGGATGTACTCTTCTATATCTTTAGCTTTCTTAAAGGTATAATGTTGTTCACTGTGATTATCCTAATTGGTACTGGATGGTCTTTCTTGAAACCTTACCTGCAAGAAAGAGAAAAGAAGGTTTTGATGATTGTGATACCATTACAAGTTCTTGAGAACATAGCTTCAGTTGTAATCGGCGAATCGGGTCCGGCATTAAAGGACTGGATGACATGGAACCAATTGTTCTTGTTGATGGATATTATTTGTTGTTGTTTGGTATTCTTTCCTATCATCTGGTCGATTCGCAGCCTCCGGGAGGCGTCGAAGACCGACGGAAAGGCGGCGAGGAATCTGGCTAAGCTCTCATTGTTCAAGCAGTTCTACATTGTTGTTGTTGGGTATTTGTATTTTACAAGGGTTGTGGTATCTGCTATAGGAGCTATTATTGATTATAAGTTCAAATGGTTTATAGTGGCAGTTGGAGAGGGTGCAAGCTTGGCTTTCTATTTATTTATCTTCTTTAACTTTCAGCCCAAAGAGAAGAATCCATATTTTGTGATTGATGATGAGGAAGAAGCTTCTGCAGCAAAAGAATTGGAAGAAGATGACTCCTTTGAACTATGATCAATTTCAACTTACAAATTAATTGATTGAGGTAATAACTTTCATTTTCAAGAACTAAATTTTGTACAGTACTTATGATCAAATGCAATCACCAATTGATCAGCTTCAAAGTCAGAAATGATAAAAGGAATTGTTTGTAGAAATATATATCCAGAATCAAGATGTTGTAATTTTCTTTTTCTTTTTTTGGCATTTTTTTCCTTTTCAGTGTAATCAACAAATGTAATACACCATGCAGTGATTAATTGAGATTATGAATTCCTTTCTTATGAAAAGAGAGAGAACAAAGCAGTATACAAGCAGGAATCCAAAGTGAGGAAACATTGAATTGATATAAGAGAATCCTGTCTATGAAGGGGCTCAGATGCAAGAAATATGGAACATAGGATATAAGGCTGTGTTTGGTATTGTTTTTGTTCAAGAAACGATGTTTCGTGTCAAAACGGAAATTTCAGTTTTTGTGTCAAAATGCCTTTTTTTTTTTCCTGACGAAATTGAAAGACATAACTATCTTTTGTCGTTCCGTCAATTCTCGTTTCTACAGTTATTTTTTCCCCACCTTTTGTTAAAACAAAAAAAAAAAAAAAAAAACGAAATGCACCATAAATGCATCAAACACTTTATTCTGTTTTTTCATTCCCATAGAACGAAAGTACTCTAGGAATGTTTTTCTAGAACATTACCAAACACAGCTTAAGTGTGAAAAGGCCAAAGCATGAGGGTGCATCTATAAAAACAGAAAAAAATAAAATTTAGTAGTAGTTTTTCTCACACAGTGAATGGAGAATCCCTTGCCCATGGGTTAGTGTGTCTTGGGACGTATTAGAATAATAGGAAGGGTATTATCGATTTTGTAGGAGGCAAAGTAATAATGATCATAGAATCCTAAATAGATGGGTGAACCTACTCCACAGGTGGCCACATTTCAAGGAATCAGATCGGTATCGAGAGAAACTCTCCAATTTTTACGAGGATTCAGTTTCAGGAGGGAAAGTGACGCCATGTCAAAACTGTGGTTATTTACTTAGAATGAATCCTCTGGTACGTATGTTCACCTGAACATACATGAGAGGATCCAACACATGTCCCACCTTTTGCCATGTATATCTTCTTCACCATTTAAATGATAAAAAATGGGACAAGTGTTGGATCTTCACATGTCTGTCCAAATGATCCAATCTCGGATCCTTACACTCCCAATACCATGGCACACAAGACTTCAACACTCAGTGGACCAAATATAGCGATTTCCATGAAAATTAGACCCAACCCATCTGCACTTTCTGGATCAGCTCATGCATGCATGGTCACATTTGATCAGTTCGAAAGTTTTTGTTTCCATTTTCACCTGCAATTTAACAGTTCAATCATGGCGGCTTCCATCTCTTGGAAATCCTCCATGATCATCTTCCATTGCTTCACCAACTTCTTCCTTTTCTATGTATAATCTCTAGCATCCCTTTCTCTGCATCAGAGATCCAAAAACACTAG
This sequence comes from Macadamia integrifolia, assembly GCF_013358625.1. Lineage (NCBI taxonomy): Eukaryota > Viridiplantae > Streptophyta > Magnoliopsida > Proteales > Proteaceae > Macadamia > Macadamia integrifolia. The sequence goes on along the minus strand of NW_024868232.1, from coordinate 41,102 downwards.
AATTGTGGAAGACTCAAGACCCATTATCCTAGTTGAGCGATTTGATTATGTCTCCATTTTCAAAATAATTATCTCAAAGTACTCTTTTATCCTAACTTTGAACCCTGGGATATGCACACCATTGAATGGGATTTGTGTGGTAGACTTGTGTTTCAACCAGAAGACACATGATTCATTAATCAACTCCCTATGATGATCAAAACCATGATATATTATACAATAAAAATTTGGGTTTTTGCCCTGGTTTAGTTTTTGACATCTATTCTTCCTTTGGTTGGCGAGAAAGAGAAAGGTTTTATCAACCTTATCAAATCTGGATTCTCACAACAACCAATCAAGATTCATATATTGGACCACCCAATATTGACGAAGATGTTGCCTTAAAAATAATCCAAGACAGGCACAGTACACAAGTTTGGACTACTGCTTTATTACAATTACGGAGAAAAACTCGAAAAATACTCCTTCATTATATAACCAAAGTAACTGATGGAAGAAGGTTATCCAAATGTAGAACTAGACCCATCTTTAATGGGTTTCTTTCCTTTTATGAGAATCATCCTTTAGGAAGATCTTGAATGAATCCAATATCCACTTATACCCATGGGGTTGGAAAAAGCTATGAAACTTGAAGACTATCTTGGTTTGGTTCTACACACTAATCTCAAAATTAAGAGGTTATGAGTTCAACTCTCCAGAGATCAAAATAAAAAATAAATAAATTAGGAGAGCGTAGATATTAATGAAGCCCAACTAAATTTATCCCATTCTGGACCCAACTACATCATGGGTTACAGCCCATTAATACTTTTACAGCCCAACATAAGTAATAAAGTATCACCAAATTGTGTTCATTATTTGTACTCGCTCCGGCTGCCAATAAAGGTTGTGGCGAGAAGATTTCCTTCACCGCGAGGTGAGTTTTAGAACATTCCCAAAATACCCCTGTGATACTCCCCACTTGCATCGAAGATCCCCTCAATGAATGTATTCCCATTCACCGTGGCCTTAGGAAAGTCGGTTCAAGGTTGTGAGTCTCCTTTTGCTCCCGGGTTCCACTTGGCTGGCCTTGCCTAGGTTTGGGCTAAATTTTGTATCTTAATCTTAGTTTGGGTCAATCAGTCGGTCTCACAGTCAGGCAAGCTTATACAATTATGCTCATGAGCAAAATAGATGCTTAAGCCTATCTTCACACACCTCCATTACTCTTTTGAAGGCATCCACCCCAGATTAACTACCCACCTCACAATTTTGAATGATCGGTAAGGTAGTTAGGCATCTTTAGACGAAAGAGTAGTCTTTCAGGATTGATCCTTATGTGTCACCACCTCCCACCTATCCTGCACATTGGATCAAGGTTGTCACTGCTAAACCATAGGCAAGGTGCATGAGGTCTAGCCGTTGGTACTCTGTATCTTCATGGAGAATTCTATTTCACTGGGTCCATGTTGGAAACAGTAGGACAGTCATTACACCATTTATCTAGATCGTTACTTATGTGACAAGGAATTTCGTTACCTTAGGACACTTATAATTACTGCCGCGATTTACCAGGGTTCCATTCAAAGCTTAGCCAACTGAAACCACCTTGTCAATGTAAAACCCAAAGTAATTCTCTAGCATGAGTTGAAAAACACAAATTTCCATGTGTATCCTGATGGGCTGAGAAAAACAAGCAAAGAGATTTCAGCTCACATGAAAACTCAGTTTTAGAGGTCAAGTCCTAGTATAAAGTGGGTTCCCTGCCGTGGATTCATTCTATCTAAATGATGGGCCTGTGAGGTATCTGGCCCAATCCATGAGGCCTCCCGCAAGCCTAATATGGAGTTCTTGGACACACCTTAATCAGGCCGCACCCAGTCATGGCACCTCTGGTTAGGGGTGTCAATCGGTCGGGCCGGGTCGGTCTCGGTTAGGCTTTATTGGACTTGGTCAATTTCTAGGGCTGCACCGGGAATGCCCGTTTAGCTAAACGGGCTTAGCTAGAGCGGACATGGTACGGTTAATAATCGGGCCTGTCGGTCTCAAGCTTTAATCGGGCTACCATAAATGGGCCTTAATCGGGCCTTAACCAGGCTATAGACCTATTTAATTATAAACGGACTTTAAACAGGTCCTCTTTTAAATTGGCATCTTAAATGTACGCGAAGAGGAATACCAATAAAATGAGGCAAAGATGGACATAACAAAGAAAAAGATTCCATAGTTAAAATGGATTAAGCCAAAGATGGGCAAAGTAAATAAATTACTAAGGTACTCGATTTTTAACCCACGAAACCCAAATCAATTAAACCATCTACATAACCCAAGTTTAGGAAGTTCAAATCAATTAAATTGTGCATAAAAAATATGCATGTTCATACAACAATTACCACCATGTCAATTGTATATATCACATAGCCTTAACACTAAAAACAAATGGTATTAAAAAAAAATTAAAAAAATACAAGTAGTATTAATGGGGTCGGGCTAGGTCGGAGTCAGTTCAAATCAGGCTTGTAAATGTGTCGGGCCGGTCAGGTGCCCGTCGGGCTAGGTGATTGCACCGTGTACTACCTGTTTATAAATCGGGCTTGTAAATGTGTCGGGCCGGTCAGGTGCTTGTCAGGCTAAGTGATTGCACCGTGTACTACCTATTTATAAATGTGTCGGGCTCAAGCCCGATACGTTTATTAATTGGGCTGGTCTAAGTCGGGCTATAAACGTGTCAGACTTGATCGGGCCTACCAGTGCGGGCTTGGAATTGACACCCCTACCTCTGGTGGCCTAATAATTAACAATTATACGATAATGTAAGAGGATTAGTAAGTCTTTTTTTTTTTTTTTTTGCCAACGATGGGTACCCAGGCCTTTGGCCTGATCAGTCCCGTGGACTCATACTGACCCCACAACCGCATGGATCGGGTCATACCGAGGTTGAATGAGAGCTATTCAACTTTCACTGAAAGTAGTGAAGAGCACTAAACACTGTCATGTGAGTCAATTGCAAAAAATAATAATAATAATAATAATAATAATAATAATAATAATAATAATAATAATAATAATAATAATAATAATTATAGTTTACCAAATTACATAGAAGGGTATTATTTGACCTCGAATGGATAATTAAGCCATTCCATTGAGATATGAAGGGTATCATTTATTACCAAATTACATAGAAGGGTATCATTTATTCATGTCATGTATAGCCACCTTTCTTTTCGCATATATTTCCTACTCTATAGTTGATTAAATTAAGAGACATTACCAGTTTTTACAACCAAAGATATTTACTTTTAATTTTTTTTTTGGGGACTCTTCTAAATTAAGATCTAGACCAGAACTAGAATTATCTCAGATTATTCCAAATCATTTTCAGCTTTTTAATGAAATAGAACACCTTGCTGGTAGACCGTCATCGCGAATATATGAGAGAATTGTACCAATATGATACTTAAATTGGAATATAATTCTATTTTAAGAACAAATAACATAGAAGAATACATATCATATGACTTGAAGATTAAGGATAAGGACCATAAGATATTGTACCATTTAACCCAGATGCTGGATCATCTTATTCTTAATTTCGCAATCTCTTGGATTACTCCAGAAAGTTAAAACCATTAAAATGATTCTGATAAAGCCAGTCACCCATTGATACCAAAGACATGTGAGACATTAAAAGACAGGGTTATCAAATTGAACCATATATTCTTTAAATGGACAAGCTAAAAATGAATAATGGATAGTGTAGAATATGTGCCTTTGAAAGCCATACAAGCCTTAGCCAAAAGAATCTAGAACACAATACTAGAGAAGAAAATTAAATTCCAAACAAAATCCTCTAAGAGAAAAGAGAGGTTTAATCTGTTAGAATATCTCAGACATATGTAAGGATATATATTCTCTCTTTATTGCATATATCTTTAAAATCTTAGGCCCATTTTGGATAGGGAACCCATCAGCAATTGGGGTGTTGTGATGTAATAGATCCCATGGATCTTAGGACATCCAGAAATGGTGGTATTGTTGAACCCATAGAAATGTTTAAGATAATCCCAAAGGAATTAAGTATATATGTCCTTTAACCCAAGTAGGTAGCGTAGTTGGAAAGCAATGAACTTGGTACGAGCCATAAACTTAGGCGTCCTAAGTTCGACTCCTACTAGGCACACCTTGGGCCACTTACACGGAGTGTTTAGTGCTCTTCACTGCTTTCAGTGAAAGTTGAATGGTTCTCATTCAACCCCGGTATGACTCGATCCATGCAGTTGTGGGGTTAGTATGGACCTGCAGTTTTAGTTTCGCCTTGAATACCCATCGTTAGCAAGAAAAAAAAAAAATTACATGTCCTTTACAAGAGACATGAACAAGGACTTACTTCTATTACCAAGCAAGCTTCACTAGCTTTAGTGAACATATTCCTCCTCCCAAAAAGCATGATATTGTTTCTAAATTCCATAGGAAGCAAGTCTTTCCTTTCTTCTGTCTTCACTGTTACTTCTCTTTTCTATCAATCCACAAAGGTGCCAAGAAAAGGCATTAAAGTATAAAGTAGCTTCTCCTATATGTATTCTCTCTATTCCTTCATATTTTTACCTTTTATTTCCTTCCATAGGAATCTGAGAACATTCTTTCTTTCTTTCCAAAGGAATCTGAGTACATTTCCAAGAACATAGCCATTGATGAATATGATTTGTACCTATCACTACACCTAAAAAATTCCCAACCAAATTAAATGAAAAGCCAAAGTAGGTCGGATTGGGCTTAAGTTGAGTTAAGCGGGCCAACCCATTAACCCAAGTGTAAAAATATAGGTTTTTGATTAACCCATAGGGGTGTCAAACGGTCGGTTCGGTCTGCATTAGTTTTTGACATGCATCGTCAAAACCGAAGCCAAACTGTTATGAGAGTTTAGGTTTTCTACTTTTATTTCGGTTTTTGGTCTGGTTTTGTTCGAAATTTGTATTGGATTGACTTGACAAGTTCTTATCACCTCCTATTATAATGATTTGATTTTAATTTTCATAAGGTCAAGCTTGTGGTGCAACAGTTAAGTTACATTATTGCAACAAGTTGATCACAAGTTCTAAACTTGGAAATAGCTAGCCTTGATCTCCGATCTTCCATCTCCTGCTCAGCAAGGGGTAAGCTTGCATATATTTATCTCTTCTAGACCCTGCTATAGTGAGAGCCTTATGCACTAAGTTACGCTAGACCTCCTTGTGTCTCTCCTCTCTCCAATAAAATGACTTATCTATCCCTTATTATGTCAATCCCAAACAAATATAGGAAGCTAAAACCCAAGTTGATGTTTAAGTGGGGCTGGTATAACAGTGACCTCGGTAAAAGAAGTCTCAAGTCCCCTAACTGCCCAACCAGGATATATATGGTCCCTAAATGCTGGGCAGAAGCTTATCCAATCAAATCAGTTTTATTATCACATCATAAAGATGGAAAATGGTGGTACAACTCGAAATCCTACTCCAACCCCACCAGTGACCAGTGACCACCTACTCTTCCTTCTCTTACTCTGGCTGCCTTTGGCCTTTGTGGTCCACCTATACCTTATATATGTGGCCTCCACCCACAAAACCTACTCACTAAACCACCATTGACCACTGACCACCCACCAAGTGTGGCTGTAAGAGACCTCAAGAATGGAGATGACCATATTGGAAGAGAATATATATATATATATATATATCCCTTTATATTATAGTCCCATAATCACACACAAAGAGTATATGGGAGTATTAAGACTGGATCAGTGGTCCTTATCCCTTGTGTTCTTAGAGCTTGACATGCACCACCTTTCTTGTAGTGAACCCTCCACAGGAGAATCCTATGGTAACAAAGTAAATCAGAATAAAGCTATTCCAACCTGATGAGGGCAATAAATCCAATGGCTTACAAAGTGACAAACCCTATTAATTATTATGGATTTTAGCTTTGTAGTTTAGCTCTCATTCATCAATGCCACCAAGGACAACCAAGGTGGGTCCCCATGATACATCCAAGGCAACCCTAAGTGAGAAAAACAAAAGGCAAAAGAGATACAAAAGATGATGATGAGAAGCTGAATGAAAGAAGAAAGCGATCCCACGGTGCCTCTTTTAGGTCTCTTCTTTTGGCTTGTCTGTATACAAAGAACAGACAAAGTGTGTGTGTGTGTGTGTGTGTGAGAGAGAGAGAGAGAGAGAGAGAGAGAGAGAGAGAGAGAGGGCGTAGGGGGGGCTTTGGGTGTATTCACTTGGCCTTGCACTTTATTTAGCTTTACAAAAATCCATTAATAAGCCCATGTGGTGACGTGGGTAGTGGGATTCGCCCACACTTGGTCAAGCAGATTAGGGTTAATGCCCATGCATGTTTTGCTTCATAGGAAGAATTCTAAAGTTAAAGGTCATATAGAAGCACTGAGAAAGGACAAATGTGAAAAGCTTTAGTTCCATTGTAGTAGCAGTGGTGCATGACCCTTCAATCTTATTCCCTCTCATGGGCCCATGGCCCCCACTTTTTGGATCAGTTTTTGAGCCGTACAATAAATTATCACCTGGTATCTTTACAGTCTACTAAGGAGACAAGTCCAAGATTCCCTATCCTATCTCCTCCAAAAGACTTAAAAGATTCTTCTCTCTCCACCGTACCATAAGATCTTAGGTACCATTAAACATGGTCTGTGAGATACGTTATAAGGAAGAAAATGAAAAAAAAAAAAAAAAAAAAAAAAAAAAAAAAAAAAA